>NW_027495607.1:0-239774 GCF_021521415.1 Bidens hawaiensis | reverse complement strand
ATTCCGCCTTTAACAAACGGTCATCTTTCTAAACTTAGTAACCCGTCATTAACTCTCTTGTCAACACGATTAATTTTGTGTGAGTTATGACATGATTGATTAAGATCCGATTCTAAACGCGACCTGACAAGTGGTATCAGAGCTTGTTGTTGCTATTTTTAGAAAGATTGTTGCTGATTAAGTTTTGAAGAAGAATGATGTAAGCAGAGCACTGTTCGATTGATTTGTGACGTCAGAGGCTCTGTTCTTCATTTTTCTTCCAGATCTACAAGTTTTAGGTGTTTTCTTTTCCTTATTTCACTTAAAGCTTTGATTTTTATTGGCGAATCTTGTCCTATTCATATCAGACACCTCAGATCTTAGAATTTATTCTCAGATCTGATTATTTTACTTTATTTTCGATAAAAGCTAAACTTTTGTTTTAAGAAAATGTCTGGATATGAGGAACAAGAGGTGTCTACTAATAAGATACCTAGATTGTATGGTCAGGAGAACTTTACCAAGTGGAAAGTGCTTTTTGAGGCTGTCGTTTGTTATAATGATGTGGATATGTGGAATTCTATCAAGAATGGAACACAAGCTGCGGTTGAAGAAGGTGCTAATGCAAATGCTATTGCTGCTGTCAGAGAGAGAATGAGAAAATTTGATGACAGAGCATTGGCTATGCTCAAACTTGGTCTGTCTTGGGAAATCCTCACAAAGGTTGCACATCATCAAACTGCTAAGGCAATGTATGATGCAATCCTTGAAATGTATGAAGGGAACACTGAATTGAAGAACATTAAGAAGCAAAGACTGAAGCAACAGTTACAAAGATTCAAGTATAGAGATGGTGAAAGGTTGAAGTCAATACTAGAACGTTTTTTGAGTATTGTGAATGAGTTGAGAACAACTGACTATGTAATGACTGACTTGGATTTAAATACAAAGTTGCTCAAGTCAATGCCAAAAGAATGGTATACTGCTTGCAAATTCATCCTTCAAAAGCAAAATTTCAATGAATTGAAATTGGATGATGTAGTATGTTTTCTTCAAGCTGCTGAACTTGAAATGATTGAGAATGAAATGATCAAGGAAGATAAACCAAGTTTCAATGTGTCAAATGCTTTAATTGCTCCAATGGGGAATCTTACAACAAAGAATCAACAACAAATTCCCATCATTGAAGAACCAAGTGATCACAACAATGAGACTGCTAGGTCTTTCATTGGAGGTGGTTCAAGCAATCAAAGTGGTCAACAGAGATTTAATGTTCAATTGATTGATGATGATTCAGTTTCTGTGGGAAATGGAAATGCTCAAAGTGCTGGTACAGGGCATGTTCAAGGGAGTGAGGCACAAGCCCTAATGTCTATGTTCACTGAGTCCTACAATGCATTTGTGGCCAAAAACATAATTCACACAGTGTAGTGCAGGATGATTTGGAACAAATAGATGCGGATGACCTTGAAGACATGGATCTCAAATGGCAAGCTGCAATGTTGGCATTAAGATGCAAGAGACTGTACAACAGAACTGGTAGATCACTAGTTTCTGGACCAAATGAGAGAATAGGATTTGATAAATCCAAGGCTATCTGCTACAACTGTCAACAGCCTGGACACTTTGCAAGAGAGTGCAATTTGCCAAGGAACTTTTAAGTCAATCAGTTCCAACAGCCTAGAAACCAACAACAATACCAGCAGAATGTACATAGAAACAACAACCAGCAGAACTTCAACAATAACCAAGGATTCAATCCCAACAACAACAACTTCCATCCAAACAACAACTTCAATCCCAATTTTAATAACCACTATCAGCCTCAGATGAACAACCAGCAGGGTATGAATCAGAATCAAGTATATCAAATGAACAACAATCAGAATCAAGCTATTCAAATCCCTGCAACTCAAAACATTCCAGCAAACCAAAAATCAACCAAGAAATCAAGGCAATGTGGCAGTAACTACTCAGCATGAGGGAAGCTTTGACTGGAGTAACCATGAGGGAAGATATAGCAGATGATATCAGAAGAGCTAATGTGGCATTCATGGCCATAGACTCTGCATCTTCATCTAAGGTACATTCTGATCCTAATGCTGATTTACCTAAACTTGTCAATGAATTAAAGGAAAAGATTGGTAAGTTGGAAAGTGAGTGTTTTAAGAAGCAAAGCATTATCAATGCTTATGAGGCAAGTGAGATTGTTAGTGAGGAAAGAATGAAAAGTTTGGAAGAGGATTGTATGAATAGCTATAGAGCTCAGACAAGATTCACAACAGAAATCAGTGGGTTGAAGAAGATGGTGATTGATGAAAAGGTGCTGAATACAAAGCTGCAAACTGAAAATGAATTCCTAAAGAACTTAGTTTCAACTGGAAACATTTGTGGAATTCTGAATAAAGTAAAAGAAGATGAAAAGTACAAGGCTGTTCCACCACTATTCAACAACAACTTTATGCCTAAAGTTGACAAAGAAAAGAGAAGTGCTTATCTACAACAATTCAAAGATGTGTTTCAAGACAAAGAAGATGTTGCAGATTTGTACAAAAATGTTGAGGTGAGTGAAGATGGTGAATTCGTTATGAAGAAAGAAATGAAAGAGGAAAAGTCAATTGGAGTTCAAGTCTCTGAAGATGACTTTGATTCAGATGAATTAGATCAAGATGATCTAAGTGATTTGAGTGATCAAATCACTGAAAAAGAAATTCAAGCTGCTGAAAAAGGAAGAAAATATAAAAAGCCTGAATCTGTTGATCAACTTCCAAAGTATCCTCCAGTTACACATAAAATGAAAAGAATGAATGAGCAAATTAAGAGAGAACATGTTTCGTTTGACATTGGTGAAAAGAAAAATGTGAGTTACAATGCTGTCAGACCTCCAAGCAAAAAGTTTTTGGAGAAGTTAGAAAAGAACAAGAAAAAGAAGGTAAATAAGAAAGAAATGGATATAGAATATTTTACTCCTATTTATCCTATCTTTTCAAGTGTTGAAGACTTTGATGTGGGAGAGGTAGAGACTGTTGAGGAATATGAAAAAAGGAAGTCAAGATATAGAGAGAATGAAGATGATCAACCACTAAACTTGAAAAAGGTTGTCTTTGTTAAAGGGAATGTGGAAAGAAATGACATCAGAATGGCTGAGTTTGTACCATTCTCAATTGATTATGACAATCTGAAAAACAAAAAGACAATTGGTGTAAGAGAGACCAAACCAAGTGAAAGATTCAGGAAACCACAAGAACATGAGATGTTCAAAAGAAAGGTGTGGTGTAGAAAGTGTGATGAATATGGACACCATACTGATTCATGTAATGAGAGACTCAAGTTTCAGCCATTCCTTGTCCTAAATGGAACAAAGTTTGGTCAAGACTTTGTTTTGTACAAAGAGAAGTATGCAATGTATTTGGGAAAGGGAAATGTGAATAGAAAAGAGATAAGAGTTGAAGTGAAGGGTGAGACAAAGAAGAAGATGCATATGACTGAAAATGTGAAAAGAAGTAAATCACCTCAGAAGCAAAAGCAGGTGATAAGGGAAAACCAGTCATTGAAATTCACCAAGAATACTCATTCAGTCAAGTTTGATGAGTCACAAGAATCATCAGGCAGTGAGAATTCAAAAAGAAAAGCTGTATATCAAAGAAAGAAACAAGCTGTACTCACTGGTGATGAAAAGTTCTTGTTGAAACATGGATATGAACCACAAGGTTTCACATGGAAACCCAAAACTGAAGCTAAAGTTGAAGCTGTAACTGATGTAAGAGACTTCTCAGAATCTAAGGACTATGTCTTACAAGAAAAGAGAACTGCCTCAGTTGAGCTTGACAATTCAGCTTCACTTGTCAAGACACCAAGAGAGTGTGGGAACAGGCCACTCCATTGAATGATATATGGTATATGGATAGTGGTTGTTCTAGGCACATGACTTGTGACAAGAGGTCACTTGTGAATTATGTAGAGAAGTATGAGGGTCCAGTTGCCTTTGGGAGTGATGAAAATGGAGGAAAGATTGTGGGTAAAGGGATATTGACAAATGGGAAGGTGTCTTTTGACAATGTCTTTCATGTTGAGGGACTACAATACAATTTATTGAGTATATCTCAACTGTGTGATAAGGGTTACAAAGTCAGTTTTGATGATTCTCATTGTTTCATCTTAAAACCTGAGTTTGTGATCCCACCTGAGATGATTATGATGATGGCACCAAGAAATGGCAACTTGTATGAGTTGAATATGAAAGATGCTATTTCAAGAGGTGGTGCATGTTTTGTGTCCAAAGCCACTGAAAATGAGTCTAAATTGTGGCATAGGAAGTTGTGTCATGTGAACTTAAAGAATATGAATAGACTGGTCAAGGGTGAACATGTGATTGGTTTACCTACAAGAGAATTTAAGTCAGATGATCATTGTGACTCATGTCAGAAGGGAAAACAACACAAGTCTACTCATAAGACTAAGCTCATCAACTCAATTGATCAACCACTTGAGTTAATTCACATGGATCTTTTTGGTCCTGTGAGTGTACCAAGTATTGGAAAGAAAAGATACTGTTTGGTGATCATTGATGACTATTCAAGATATACATGGGTTTGTTTCCTAAGTACCAAAGATGAGACTGCTGAGTTGATTAAAGGCTGTGTCACAATGATTGAAAACAAGCTGAATAAGAAAGTGAAGATGCTGAGAAGTGACAATGGTACTGATTTCAAGAATGGAGTTATGGAAGAATTTTGTGCTATGAAAGGAATACTTCAACAATTTTCAGCTCCAAGAACTCATGAACAAAATGGTGTTGCCGAAAGGAGAAACAGAACACTAATAGAAGCTGCAAGAACCATGTTGGCTGATGCTAACTTACCTGTCACATTCTGGGCTGAAGCAATCAACACTGCTTGTTATGTTCAGAACAAAGTGCTTGTGAACAAAAGGCATGATAAAACTCCATATGAGATTTTCAACAATAGAAAGCCTTACATCAAGTTCTTCAAGACCTTTAGCGGCAAATGTTTCTTACTGAACACTAGAGACTATTTGAACAAGTTTCAAACTAAGTCACTAGACTGTTTCTTTGTTGGATATTCTACTCACTCAAAGGCTTACTGTGTTTATGTGAAAGATCACATGAGTGTAATAGAGTCATCTGACATTATTTTTAATGAGAATCAATTCAACACAGTCAGTGGAGCAACATGGCTGTTTGATCATGAAAAATTGATAGTCATTCAAGATTTATTCTGAAGACGTTGATGAAACATTCTACAAGACCAGTGTACTTGAAGAAAATAAGAAGAAAGAACTGGACTTGGAAGAATTGTGGAAGAAAGTTGCTAGAACAGAAAAAGAATACACTTTTGTGAATAGCTCCACAAACAATGACATTGAACAAGATCAGGAAATGACAAGTCAAGATAGTACTGATGTACAAAATGATCATGTTCATAATGGGAGTGACACAGGCAACAAAACAAATAATGAAGAAGCTGCAACAACAGCAAGATTCCAAGACTTGTTTCAAAGTTTGAATCTAGGAAACAATGGTGCATCCACTTCAAGACAAACCAATGATGAAGCACCAGAGTTTCATGATGCAGAAGCTGATTTGATCATTGAAGAACCTGAAATCAATGAAACAAATCTTGACATAAATTTGTCTACAAATATGATAATACAAACTCCTACTGTTGAAAAGAATCATCCTGCTGGAAATATCATTGGTGACCTGCATGAAAGAGTAACAAGGAGTCATTCTGAGATAGCTAACATCTGTCTGTACTCTTGCTTTCTATCCCAATTAGAACCAAAGAATATTGCTCAAGCTTTAAAAGACAATAGTTGGGTAGAGGCAATGCAAGAGGAATTGGCCCAGTTCAGAGATTTACATGTATGGGATCTTGTAGACAAGCCACATGACAGATATGCAATAGGAACCAAATGGGTGTTCAGAAATAAAAGGGATGAAAGGGGTTTGGTGATTAAGAACAAAGCAAGACTTGTAGCACTGGGATGTCTTCAAAAGGAAGGGATAGACTTTGAGGAAGTGTTTGCACCAGTTGCAAGACTGGAAGCCATAAGGATTTTTCTTGCATATGCTGCCTCAAAGAACATTAAAGTATTCCAGCTTGATGTCAAATATGCATTCCTTAATGGAAAGATTGATGAAGAAGTGTATGTGACTCAACCACCAGGCTTTGAGGATCCCATGTATCCAAACAGGGTGTATAAGCTAAACAAAGCCCTTTATGGTTTACATCAGGCTCCTAGAGCATGGTATGATGAGTTATCAACTCATTTACTTGAAAATGGCTTCACAAGGGGAGCCATATACAAGACACTCTTCTACAAAAGACAAGGGTCAGATTTGCTGCTTGTACAAGTCTATGTTGATGATATCATCTTTGGATCTACAAATGAAAATATGTGTTTGGAGTTTGAAGAGGTGATGAAGTCCAAGTACAGCATGAGTTCCATGGGTGAAATGAATTTCTTTCTGGGACTACAAGTTCAACAAAAGGATGAAGGAATCTTCATTCACCAAGCTAAGTATGTGCAGGACATTCTGAATAAGTTCAACTGTCATGATTACAAGGCTGCATCAACTCCAATGGACACCAAAGAAAAGATGATAGCTGATGAAAAGGGGGAGCCAGTTGATGAACATGAATACAGAGCCAAGATTGGATCACTGATGTACCTGACTGCAACAAGACCAGATATCATGTTTGTTGTGTGTGTATGTGCTAGGTTCCAATCAAATCCAAAAGTCTCCCACATGAATGCTATGAAAAGAATATTCAGATATTTGAAGGGAAGACCAGACTTAGGGATTTGGTATCCTAAGAACCAATCCTTTGATCTGATTGCATACACAGACAATGATTATGATGGATGCAATATGAGTAGAAAGTCAACATCAGAGGGATGCCAGTTTTTGGGTGAAAGGCTAGTGTCATGGCAATGCAAGAAACAGACCACTGTGTTAATCTCCACTGCAGAAGCTGAATATGTTGCTGCATCAGCCTGCTGTGCACAAGTTCTCTGGATTCAGAATCAGATGCTGGACTATGGTTTGAACTTTCTAAACACCCCTATTCTGATTGATAATACTGCTGCATATTTTACTGTTAAGAATCCTGTGCAACATTCTAAGACTAAGCACATTGAAATCAGACATCACTTCATCAGAGATTGCAGTGAAAAGGGTTTGATTGAAATGCAAAGAGTTGATACAAGTGATAATCTGGCTGACCTATTCACCAAACCACTTGATAGAACCAGGTTCAACTTTCTGTTGAAAGCCCTGGGGATGATCAACTCTGATGAAATCTGATTAAGGATGTGTGCTTAGTTGTGTACCTCTATGTGCTACTTGAATATTTTAATAGAGGTCACACTTGCTGAATATGTTGCTGAATATGTTGATGAATATGTTGCTGAATATGTTGTTTAATATGTTTTGATTATGTCACTGCTTTGATGTTAACTGATAGTGTAGGACCGATTCGGGACTCAGTTTCCCAACGATTCACGGGGCAACGTGTTAGAGTGCGGAATCCTCTAACACGGCGATTCGGTGGTGATCAACGGGCACGAAGGTACGATTCCTAAATGGGTTTGACGCCTAGGATTGGAGAAAACGACCAAGAACACGAAGAACAATCGAGAGAGTTTCTGTAGGCTGCTGGTTCGTGAGTGTGTATTCTGTTCTCGCTGCCTGTGAAATTTCCCAAGTAACGTTTATATACCGAAGACTCATTCGATCGAATGAGATACTCATTCGATCGAATGAGATCTGGTTCGATCGAATGAGATCTGGTTCGATCGAATCAGTCACTGATTCGATCGAATCAGTCACTGATTCGATCGAATCAGCTTCGTTTGACATTTTCAGTACGTTAACTTGGTTTCACGATCGTTGGTTTCATGTTGAACCAACCTGATAGAACTGGGGACATACATGTGACATTTCATGTCCTAACAAACTCCCCCTTGGAGCCAGTTCTATTTGCTTGAACCAATCGAGTTCTCTTGCTCGACCGTAACTCCCCCTTGGAGTTATCTCACTCTCTCTTTTCTCAAAACTAGTGGTGCATACGTTGCATCCACAAACTCCTTTCTTCATGGAGTTCTCTCTTGATCAAATGGTACAGTCAGTCAGACTTACCATAGGTTCCGCATATCCTGAGACGCTGTCAATTGTAATTTTGGATTAACATTTAAGCACAATTGTATTAGATTTGTAAAATTGACATTAAAGCATAATCTATCACAATATTCCAAATCATATTTCATTCAATTCAAAACAATTACAACCAGAAGATTTAACTTTGAATTACAACAAGAAACAAGATAAACGATAAACATGACAATTAATCTTCAGTTTCTTGGGCATACTTCTTCTGTTGTTCTTTCCAATTTGATCCTGCATGTATGTCATAGGCAAAGCAAATCCTAATGACATTTCTGTACGTTAACGCTTGCCCTATATCTTCGGGAGCGTAAAGAATCTCTGTCTTGTACAACGTATAGACATCCTCCCGTGACAAATTTGTGAGCCACATTGGATCAAAGATACGAATTGTGCTCCAATTTCCATAGTCATTAAGCACAATAACTGCCTCATGCAGTCTTCCATCATAGTACCAATGCCTGAATGATTTGTAGAAGTCCTGCTTCATCTTTCTAAGAGGAATCTTCTTCATTGTGAGTGGTGGCATGTACTTCAAAATAACTTTTGGCCTGTTGGTGATCGGATCGATCTCCTTTTTGCTTAGATATCTTTTCGGCCTTTGTGGTGTGATCATCTTCCATTTTGTGTTGTACTCTTTTCGCAACACATTCTGATAATACGTGGCAAATGGAGATGAGTTGGCGTATAGCAGATCAAGATAATTCAGACGGTTCAGATCATGAGTAGGAAGGGTCTTCAAATCAGTAATACGTTGAAAGTATTCAACCCCCCTTTCTCTCTTGACAGCTACGCAGTTAAGATCCTTCAGACATGCCCAAGCGATAATTTCTCCTGAAGTTCTGCGACCCTTCATCTTATATGAAGTTGTATGAGGAATGGTCGGCTTCGCTTGTCGTCTGGATCTTATCTTCTCAAGAATAGCATTGAATGCTTTCTTGCATTCCTCGGTTTTCTCTAAAAATTCGGCTTGATCCGCTTCAGAAGGCTGTTCCATATTGTTTGACCTTTCTTCAGCCTTTTTCTGTATTTCCTCCTCTGTTACATTTTGGAAGAAACTTGCAGAGTTAGGAAGATCGTCATTTTGAGACGTATAGTATTCAGGATACTCTTCCTTTGACAAGTCTTCCATTTCAACGTCATCAAATTGAGAGGGATCGACGTGTGAGGGATCAGTGGCCGTAGATGATGATGAATCAGGTGTAGCAGCAGAAGAAGACGTTTGTTCTGTTGGAGGCAAAGCCAGATACTTGCCTGTTTCTACTTTGGATAACTCAAACATTTGTTCCAATTCTTCTTCTGTGAAGTTATGAGAAATTTCACCTTCTTCCAAGTGTCCACTTGCGAAGTTTCGCTGCTCATTTGGATTGTCCAGTAGAAACGTGAAAAATTCTGCTGCTGTTTTTGATTGCAGCGGTTGGACATTAAACGGATCATCATCACCTGTTTGATTAAACAAACACAATGTAACAACAATGTTAAGTAAACATATGTAATATCATAAACATTAAATACAATATCATTACATATGAAACTGAGTTTATACAAAAATCATCATTTAACAAGATTTAACATTTAAATCCTCACTACATTCACTCAACTCACTCTTTAGTACCTTCACCTCCATCATCTGAAGAGTCAAGTTCGTCTGTGTCCACATTATGTCGATGCGTTCCATATCGTCTTCATCTAGCTGTTCATAGTCATCGCTGTCCAGATGACTGTTGCCAAGTTTACCAGCCACCATTAAGCTGTATGATTCAATTATTGTGCCTAACGTTGCCATATGTTCTTTGGCAACTTCCACCGTTACCTTTCCCAAGCCTTCAGTGTTTAACGTTGCCTTTTCAGTTGACTTGGGTCCGGAGTTAGAACTTGAATTTCCGGAATTTGATGTTGGTGGTGCAGAAGATCTCGTTTCGGTCCCCTTTGATTGATTTGACATTGAGGAGACAAACGCAGTCTTCATTGGAGCATGGTCATTTGAATCTGACATTGGTGATTTTGACATGTACAGCGACTTGTCAGATGTTGCTCTGGGTTTCCTGGAGGATGCTCTTAATTCAGCGTCTTCCTGTCTGATTTCTTTTATAAAGTCAGAAAGAAGAATCGTCTCCAATTGATGACTTCTTCTCATCATAATCAGGAAGGTGTTCCAGCTTGTTGGGAGTCCTTGAGCGAGACATCTAACCTTTTCAGTCCCTGTTGTTTTGACATCTGTTCACGCCTGAAAGCTGGTATTTATACCCGCTGCCATTCGGTCAGGACTCATTCGATCGAATGAGTCCTATTCGATCGAATGGCAGACTCATTCGATCGAATCAGAAACTCATTCGATCGAATGAGTATCCATTTGAAAATGCTCTTTCAAATGGATCACTTTCAGCGTGAACCACTACCTAGGTGTACAGCATACAACATAAACATTCTAAACTATTCGCCAAGCGACGGCCACACAATGTGCACCAACATATTCCCCCTTGGACGTTGCTTGCGAATTGCTGTAGACACCTCTTGCAATCTTCAGTCAAATCTTCTGCTTTATCTTGATAATCACGTTGAAGAATACCATCATTGCAGCAAGATTCCCCCTTAGACTGAACTCTCGGTTAATGATGCAAAGTGTTCTCCATTGCTGACATCTTCAGACAAAATAATCTGTTTAAAACAACCAACTGTAGAAATTCCCCCTCAACAGTAACTGTATCCCAATGTATAAACTTGACAATACATGCACGCTTCCGCTGCGCGACTTACTATCGGCGAATCTTCACCCACACGGTTACTTCACCAACATGTATTGGGCAAAGGACAGAGGCTTCCAATCCACAGCTACTCCCCCTAAACAGATTAGTTTGTATGCAGATTCATCATCGGAGACAAAGACACATCATTAACTTCGTGATTGCGAACCAATATTCCCACCATTCTGTAAAATCTGATAAAATAACTTTTAAAAACTGTCTTCTTGGACCGGCTAAGTATTGCATTTTGATCTCGGCATCAATACTCTAAGGAGCCACCTCCACCAAGTAAATCCTTTGCTCTGATCTAAGATGATAGAATCTTGACAGCAACGATTCAATGTCTTCGCCGGATTCTGGACTAAACAAATCAAATTCACGCTTTAGCTCCCGTGCGTGAATTTCTTTAAGTGACTCAGATCCTTCGCATCATTCTACCAGTGCGTTCCAAAGAGTTGATGCTGTTGTGAACTGGTTAAACTGATGGAATAGATCGCTGGAGAGAGCTTGAGACAGTAAGGAGAAGGCTTTCTTCTCAGCATCAAAGGCTATCTTTTGTTCTTCTGACAGCCTAAAGTAGCTCAGACTTTCACCATCATCGTTTGTAGGATGCACCCACGTTGTCTGAACCGCTTCCCATAGTCCAGGATTCACACCTGTGATATGAATCTGGAATCTTGTCTTCCAGGTAGTAAACTCATTGAGTGCCATCAACTTTGGAGGCTTGTTGAAGCTTCCAGATTCTGAATCACTCTCAAGGATCGATTGGATCCTTTTGTTTGTACTTGAACTGGCAGACATGTTTGCTTCTTTGCTTTAATCTTTGATCTTTTAATCGAATGTGTTCTGATTCGATCGAATGTATTCTTTATTCGATCGAATGCGTGTTGATTCAATCGAATGTCTGACTGATTCTCTGTTTTTGTCTTCTGAAGCTTATCCGATCGAATACGATCTTGTTCGATCGAATGAGGTGACAGGTTCGATCGAATGGGATCTGGTTCGATCGAAAGGGTTCTGGCAGTCGAATAAGAAAGAGATCGAATGGGTGGATCGAATCTGAGACTTGTTCGATCGACTGGAAGCAGGTTCGATCGAAAGGATGAACTGATTCGATCGAATGGACTTGGCGCAAATCACGGCGGGAAAAACTGATTCGGTCAAAATTCAAACTGGTTCGATCGAATAGAAAGCTTATTCGATCGAATGAGTTCCAAAACTACGACTAGTTCGATCGGGATTTATGGAATTTCCAAACTTAGAAGATTTGACCAGATTTTCGGTTGTAAATTCACTAACACGAATCCAAGTTGATTTGGAAGCAAAATATGACTCTTTTAAGTGAATTAACACTTAAACAATTAACCAACCAAACAAAAATGGATCAAACGATTAAAAACGAAGAACACGATGAATGTCTTGATAAAACCCGGAATTTTAACACCAAATCTTGAGATCAAAAACCAAAATATATGACTTTTATGAGTTTTTGATAAGAACACCAAGAACAAAAACACTAGTTTTCGAAAATTTTTCAAGCAAAATATATGATTTTCACGAGAAAAACACGAATATCACCACGAATCTTTTATGAATCAAGAACCTTAAGCTCTGATACCACTTTGTAGGACCGATTCAGGACTCGGTTTCCCAACGATTCACGGGGCAACGTGTTAGAGTGCGGAATCCTCTAACAATGCGATTCGGTGGTGATCAACGGGCACGAAGGTACGATTCCTAAATGGGTTTGACGCCTAGGATTGGAGGAAACGACCAAGAACACGAAGAACAATCGAGAGAGTTTCTGTAGGCTGCTGGTTCGTGAGTGTGTATTCTGTTCTCGCTGCCTGTGAAATTTCCCAAGTAACGTTTATATACCGAAGACTCATTCGATCGAATGAGATACTCATTCGATCGAATGAGATCTGGTTCGATCGAATCAGCTTCGTTTGACATTTTCAGTACGTTAACTTGGTTTCACGATCGTTGGTTTCATGTTGAACCAACCTGATAGAACTGGGGACATACATGTGACATTTCATGTCGTAACAGATAGGTACTTGAGTGACTACTTGTGCAATTTGGTTGATTTTGATGATAATACTTGACTATCTTGTTAACTGATCTGATGTTATAATAAGTAAATAGATCTGTTTAGGTGAGATTAATTGCTTATATAATGTCATGAGTAATCACATGTTTATGATTACTTGAATATGATCCTAATCTGATCTTCTAAAGTTGTTAAGGCAGAATAGACATTGAATGAGATTACAGTCTGTTTTTCTTAATGATGATAGAATGATTAAGATTTGAGTATGAGATGCAACTGTTTGTGTCAAAATGCGTTTTATGTCAAAATTATGTGATTCAATGAAATTTATAATGAATTTTGCATAAATACTATATTTTGGTCAAAACATGAGCAAGTTGATTAATGGTGAAGAGATATGATAAGATTATTCAGTTCAAGCTTTTAAGAAACTTAAAAGAAGGATTTTTAAAGGGAAAGATCTTAAACAGTTGTTTTTGCTGAAAATTATGTCATTTACCCAGTTGAAAGGACATGCACTTGTGTATGTTTGGTCCTTAAATCTCTATAGGTTCAAAGGATAGCCATTGACCAGAAAACTGAATGCATTTGGGGCAATTATGAATTGTTTCTTATTCCTTCACTTAAAACTATGTCAATAACTCTGACTTTGACAGGACATATATTCACATGTATGTTTGGTCCTGTTGACCACTTTTGGTCAATACAGGATAGCCATTAACCTGACAATGAAGAGGTATTGGGGTGATTGAATATTAAACTGTATATATGGGAAATGATAGTACCTTAACTACTTAGCTGATCATATGGAATTAATAGGCTAAAAAGGCCTTAGTATATTCATTAACAAGTATGGTTACTTTCCCATGATGTGTAAAATCTAAGGTGATATAAACATAATGAATATGCTAATCTTTATGTGGAGATGCATAGTTGTTTTGCATGTCTCAAGATAGATCTCTCCGAATGATATGGCAGAAAAGTGATTACCCAGTCATACACAAGCCTGTTGTTATTTGGTCAACCAAAATGAAACATTTTTTTTAATATGACAAAGAACATGCTTTAAGAAAATTTGAGAAAATATCAAAAACAAGGGGAAGAATGAATAAATCAACCAAAAGTTGATAAATGTTTTAAATATTTTATCAAACAAGAGGGTTACAACAAGAACTACAAAGATGTTGACAAAATCTGTCTCATCTTGAATGAAAGGCATGTTGCTAACTGTAAGTCCAATATTCAACCTCTATACATGTTTGAATATCAAAAGTCCAAAAATACAATAAGTTCCGTCATAAGAAACTATTTTTGACCACATACAGGAGGTTGGAGTCAAATTGGGGTGATCTGGGGAAAGCCAAATAAGCTTTGAGAAGAGATATGAGGCATCATAGCACAGTGTTGACCATTATTGCATTATGCTCAAATTGAATCTTAATCATATCACTAAAGAGATGAAAATCATGCTAAGTTTATACCTGCTGTTAACCTATCTAAGTTGTCATAATAATGCTGAGAGTGAAGTAATGAGATAGCTACTTAGTCAATATGATCCCATTCCTGAGATCTTTTCAGTTTATAAAAGAAATTGTTTTGAAGTGAAGTATAACTGAAATTTGATCTCTTAATGCACCATTTGCTCTTAAACTATGTTCTGAAATGATACATAACTTAGAAATGTCTTTGAAAAATGGTTTAAGTCAAAAAGTGTTGCATTTTGCCTAAAATAGGCTGAATATGTAAGGTCGAGTAAGGTTTGATAATTTCTAACCTTCTCGAGCACAAACTGTTTAAATATGTATTTTCGGGTAAGGTTATTGAATTATAACCTTTCCGAGTACAAAACAGTTGATTATGTCTGAATATGTAAGGTCGAGTAAGGTTTGATAATTTCTAACCTTCTCGAGCACAAACTGTTTAAATATGTATTTTCGGGTAAGGTTATTGAATTATAACCTTTCCGATTACAAAACAGTTGATTATGTCTGAATATGTAAGTTCGAGTAAGGTTTGATGCTTTCTAATCCTCTCGAGCACAAACTGTTTGAATATGTATTTTCGGGTAAGGTTATTGAATTATAACCTTTCCGAGTACAGAACAGTTGATTATGTGTGAATATGTTGTTTCGGATAAGGTTTGACAACTTTCAACCTTTCCGAGTAAGCTTAGTCATTTTTGACTAACATTATGATTTTCGGGCATGCTTTGAAATGTTTGCACTATTGCACTCACTTTCCGAGCAAGCTTGAAGTCTTGAAATGATTATGTGTTGAAATAGCTAACTGTCAACAAGAAATTCTTGTTTCGAGTAAGCTATGCATGTTATATGTTAGCTTCAAGTAAGCTATGCATGTTTGTGTTGTCAAGCAAACTTTGTGCACTTAAGTGAGTGTACCGAGTAAGCTTTGAGTGAATATGCTGTTAGGAAAGACTTGTTAATCTTTCCGGGCACGCTTAAATGTTATTGTTTAAGTTTGTCATTTTCGGGTATGGTTTGATATGATAAGTTACCTCGTGCAAGGGCATACCTGATGTTTGAATGTGTTTATCCTTGCTAGCATTATGCTAACTTAGGATTTTCGAGCAAGCTCTATGAAATTTTAGACTATAGCATACTTAAATGTTTATGTGTTTAATTTCATGTCGAGCATGCTCTTTTGATATGTTTGTATATGATTTCTTTGAAATTACAAGTGTTTTCGGGCAAACTTCGTTTACCAAGCACACTTTATATTTCGGGTACACTTGTGTTCCTTTAATATACTTGGTAATTTTCAAAACCCAACTTTTCGAGTACACTGTGTGCTAGAATTTGGTTTCGAGCACACTTTGTACTATATGAAAGTTATTCGAGTATACTTAGCACAAGATTATTGTCTGAGCACACTTTACATTTGAAAGAATGCTCGAGCATAATTTTCATACAAGCTTACTTGAATGAATGCATTGATTGAATATGTGAGTTAGTATGATGAAATTATTTAGACTCATACTTGAATGAATACGTTGTTTGAATATGTTAGTGATTGTGATTTTTAAGGTTCATGCTAGATAAGTTTTAATTTGAATTTGAGAAATTTTTGGGAGGATCTTAATTGATTCTTAGTAAGAATGTTTATTTGATAAATATATTTGATTATTGTCTTGCGATTTATTTATCAAGAAATCAAGTATTTCGGGTAAGCTTTCTTCATTATATCTTAACTTTAAATTAATTTACTTGATCGAGCAAGGTTGGAAAAGAGAAGTATTCGGGCAAACTTTATATTCAAAATGAAAATCTTTTCGAGTAAAGTTTGACCTTGTAAGGCTGTTAGTGGAAGAAGATCGAGTAGACTTTGGTTAAATTAAATTTTCGAGTAAGGTCTTATGATTTTAAATGAGATTAAATGTTTTTAATATATCAAGTGGATAATGTTACTGGTTGACAGCTAGTAATTCACAAGAAGACAAAAAGCATTTAAAACCCACTTTCAAAATGTATAAAAGAGGGACTTAGGCAAATTTCTTCTACATTATTTCCCTCTATCTCTCTCCTTCCACTGCAAATCTCTCTTACTAAGAAAATTAACTGACTTATCGAATTCAAGATTAATCCAAACCCTAATTTTTATCAGCCACTTATTTCCGACTCGGTAAGCATGAAATTTTATGTTTTCCGATCACGATTAGATTGTGATTGTGACTTGATTATGTATTCGAGTACTAACACTCTATTTATGTGTTTAGGTTATTAATTTGTCGAAGAACAGGTTCTTGAAGATTTCTATCTTTCTTCTTCATTTTTATAACTTGAAATTGTCTAAAGTTCTAAACTTTATGTCTAATTTTACTTTGAATATGTTTGTTTATGTTTTACAGATATGGCAGACAACGAGCCGAAGTATGTGTTTGAGCCAAAGCACAATATGTGCGCACTACTTCAAGTAACACCAGAGAATGAACCGATGGCTCGGATGATAGTGTGGATGGCACGGTCAAACATTAGCTTTGCAATTACTGAATGCCCGATTATCTACAGAAATCACTCTTTGGATTTCTGGAGATCAGCAGAGCTTGTTAAAGACGGTAATGAAAGACGAATCGAGGCGACCGTGGCCAGACAAGAGATTCAGATTACTGAAAGGATGATAAGAAGGTGTTTAAGACTGAATGACGATGATCACAATCACATCAGCTTCGATACAAAGCATCTGTTGAAGATTTTCAGAGAAACAATGGGGTATCAAGGAAATGTCCATGAGGGACAGTTTCAGAAGGGTTTATTTCCGATGCTGTACAAATTTCTGATTCACCACATTATTCATGGATTTGCTCCAAGAAAGGGATCATGGACTCTGATGAGCCTTGATCTAGCAAATGCCACCGTTGGTACAATTTTTGATCTGCCATCTAATTTTTCCAAGATGATTTTTGATGGGCTAGTAGGGAATCTGAAGAAACCAGAAAGCAAAAGATTTTTACAGTACCCGAGATTCCTGCAGATCATATTTAATAGCACACTGCATGATTTACCAACAATTGGAACCACCCACAAACTGCAAGATCCCGATGCATATAAGAGAATAAAGAATCCTGGTGTTTCTAACAATTTTGATGCAAGTATTCCATTGGAAATTCTGCCATGGTTGTTAAACCATAATTTGGCTGTTATGCCTGTACCTGAGCTGAGCTCAGAGGAGGAAGAAGGGAGTGATAATGAGAGTGCTGGAGGAGACTCTGATGATGATGAAGATGGAAATGATGGGGGAGATGGTCTGGATATGGAGATTATGGCACAAGTACACGGGGAGCAACATGAAGAACTTGAACAACCTATCCCTACACTACCACAATCACCACCACATACTTCACCACATCAAACACCACCTCAATCTTTCAACTTAGACCAACCAGAAACCTCCACACAACACACACAATCCCCATCCATCACTGAACTACCCACTTATGAACCATTATCTACAACCCCACCCTCAAGCCAACAAGAAAACACACTTCAAAGAAATATTGAACTAATGTTGGAGAATGATGAGCTGAAGAGGAGAGTTGAGGAGATTAGGGATGAAAATGCTGAGTTGTTTAGAAAGAATGAAGAGCTAACAAATGAAAATGAACTATTGTTGAAAAGGTTAGCTGATGCTGAATTGTTAATTCGAACCCTGGTGCAGGAGGTTGAGAAGACCTCAGCTGCCCCAAAACAGGGGGAGAATATGGATCAAAATGATGTGACTGATGCTGAAAATATTGATGGTTTGATGAGGATCATGAATGAATATGAAGAAAGTGATGAATCTGTAATGAATGTGAATGATGATGTTGAGAATGTGCTGACAAAAGAGTTGACTGAGATTGTAAATGAAGATATGAGTGTGGAGAATGTGAATGTGAATGATGCTACTGAGGAACTAGAACTCACTGAACCAATTGATGATCAAGAAGCTAGTTCCAAAAGGGTAGAGCATGACTCGGAGTTGGAAGACTTATTTAGAGAAATTGATGACTTTGAAAGTGATGAACAAGAGGATGAAGAACATGTGATGAAGAGAATAGAAAGAGGTAAAGGAATAGCAACAGAGGATGAGCCTGCTGTGTATGTTGAAAAAGATGTATCCTTTGTTGATACTGCTGCTGCTGCTGCTCTTGCTGAGAGAGAAAGACTGATTAAAGAGTCAATGGAAAGGGAAGCAATTTCCCATTCCTTGACTGAAGAAGAGTTGGCACAGCAGGACCTATTGATCAATGAAGCCAATGTAGCAAAAGAAATATTCCAAGATGTGGCAGATCAAGAGGTTATTGAAACTCTGGTAAATATGAACAAAACTCAAGAGTTTGATGACTCTTTGAGAAAAGTGGTTAACAAGTTTCAAGATCAACAAGAGCAGACTGCTGAACCATCAACCAATCTTAACACTAACATGATTATACCTGAAGAGATTGGGGATTCAATTGCATCTGAAGCTGCTAAGAAATGGGTTGAGCAAGTAAAAGAAGACATGAAAAAGAACCCTACTAGTAAATGGGGAGAACGAAGATTTGAAAAGACTTATCAAAGAAGAAGGAAATCTGCTGAACAAACTGATGATGAGCCAATCAGGGCAATCCCCTTGAAAACACTGAAACCAGGAGAAAAATTACCAGTGGTCCCTGATGTTGATGTCCCTGAGGCTGAGGTTCATGATGTTGATGTTACTGAACCAGAGCATCCTGCCTCCGATGAACCAAAGATAGATGCCATGAATGATCTATCAGATGATGGGGAGGATGACTCTGAGGAGTCTGATGGAAAGGGTGATGATCACCCTGATCAAGGAGGTGAGAAAGATGACACAAGCTCTAATGCTGAGACCCCTCAAGCTGAAATGACTTATATTCAAAGGGGCATAATTGAAATAAATGCAGAGGAAGTCCTAAAGAAGGTTGAGAAAAGAAAGAAAAACACTGAGCACTATAAAACCTTTTTGAAGGTTAGAGGGTATCCTGAAGCTGCTTTAGAAAGATACACTGTTGATCAAATTGAAGATCTGTACAAAAGTGAGAAAGAGATAGTGTCAGAAAAATTTGTTAAAAAGGATGACAGGGTTGAGCTGGAAGAATTAAAGAAGAAATATGATGGAATGTGTGCTTATCTGATTGAGAAAGGGATAAAGTCTGAAGTTGTGAGAAACTTAAGCAAAGAGGCAGTTTTTGACCAATACTCCAAAATGAAAAAGAAAGAGATGAAAAGGGTCCAAACTGAGAGCTCAATTATGAAAGAAACTGATGATGAGCCACCTGTGAAAAGAAGAAGAATCAGGACTGTGAGGGAGAAAGAGAAGGAACTAGAGAAAATTGTTGAAACTCCTATCCCTCAGCCAGAACAGCCTGAGCCTGAGCCTGAGTCTGATGAAGAGAAGTTCTTGCCATGGGAGAATGAGGAAATGATAAACATCCTCAGGAACATAATGATACATCAAAGAGGCATGACTGAAGCTGATTTCAATGCCCTGGAGAAAGTTGATCTGAAAGACTTATTTTATATCCAGAAGGCAGAATGGGAAAAGGCCTTAAAGGAGGGTGAAAACCCTAGGTATTATGCAGATGGCAGGTTTGTACCAGCCAGATCAGCAAACACAGTTGGAATGGCAAAGATGTTGAATGAGCTTCACAAGCATGGGGTGAATGTGAGAGAGCTTGAAAATTTACCAACCGAAATGGTGGAGGCCACATACAGAAAATTCTTTAATTTGGGTCCTGAAAAGCCAAGAAAGTCAATTCCTATTAGACCTCCATTTCATCAGAGATTCCCTAGAGGAAGAGGTCATGGTGGAAGAGGCGAGTCAAGTAGCTCTGCACAACAAAGATCATATGGACCACAGTCTGATGTGGATTTACCAAGAGAGATTTACTATGACTCAGTTACTGATTCTTTGAAAGTCATAATGGAAAGTAGGCAGTTACGGGAGATTGTTGTAAGAAGTGATTTCAGAGAATACAAAGAAGAACAACTAAGATGAATGGAGTCACTTCACTTACATGATTTCAGGGACAGAGACAGATCAGCAGGAAGACAAATGAATGATTTATCTAAGTATCTGCAAGAACAAGCTGCTGATGGATTCAAATTTTTAAAAGAAAAGAGAAGTTGGAGACTGATCCAACTTCACAAGTCAAGGAGGTCAGAAAAACTGAAGAAAATGGACAGGGCTGAGCTGAACTTCCAGATGAGAGTCCGAGATCAAAATCCTCTGTCCAACATGGAGACTTGTATAAGCTTGGGAAGAAGGATGAGAAGGCCGAATTACACAGTGCAGAAAAATGGTGTCATTACAGAAGTTGAATACAGAGAAGACACTGGCCACTATGTGCTGAGGAATTCAGATGGGAAGGCCTTGGCAACAATCAAGAAGGATGCAGATCTGACATGCCTACATAATGACGATCTTGCTGATATAAGAGACTTGGTGATACAAGAAGGACACATTCCCTACCAAGTGCTCAATATATTCAGAGAAAGGGCAGCATCTGTGATCTAGCTGAGAAGACAAGCAGCCTACAATGAGAGGAAAAGACAAATGAGATTGAATAGGCTTTGCTTTGTAATGTCTTCGGACAAATCTTTGATTATGTAAATTTTACTTATGTAATTCAGCTGAGGTGTTCCAATCTAGGGGGAGATTGTTGGGTCAAGAGTTTGACCCAAATGAGGAGATTTGACCTAAATGAAGAATATTGAAGATTGGAATCTTCTCAACCTCCTCAGAAACTACTAAGTATTGAACCCGGGTACACCTTGGACCTTCGAGTAAGCTTTTACTTAGCCGAGTACGAGATTTTGCCTTCCGGGCACGGTTTACTTCAAATAATCTTCTTAAGTGGATATCCGAGCAAGGTATGCTTTTTGGTAATTTCCGAGTAAGGTTCATCTATTTGGCATATCCGAGTAAGGTTCACTTTGTCAAGCAGGGTTGTTCTTCAAGACCAAGTATTTTACTCTTCCGAGTAAGGTATGGTCAACCAAGTCCAAGAAGCCAAGTAATTGGAAGACCGGGCAAGGTATTATTTAATAATTATGGTCCGAGTATACTTGATGAGTTAATGGAATATCTCTAAGTTATATCGAGTAAGGTTCTTCTCGAGTAAGGTATGTACTCCCGAGTACGCCTTATCAATAAGTTATTCAACTAACAAAGAGTCGAACAGGATCATAGAAGAACAAGGTTGCTCGTGAGGATTTGTCAAGCAAAGTTTGATAAGTCCAAGAAGATTGAAGTCTACTCGGTGAATATTTTACTTGGTAAAATATTCTCTAAGTAAAGTCTACCCGGAAACTGATTCCGAGTACACTTCTTTGTTTACCAAGTCTGAAGGAAGGCCGAGTACACTGCGTACTCGGAGACTGAAGTTTAATGAAAAGCTTACCCGGAAGACTTGTTTTACACTTAGTATATTTTTGAATATGTAAATTGAGTATGTACTATCGGATAGGGTTTCTAGAAGGAATGACAGCCTGTCTCAGGTTGGCAGGCCTATAAATAGAATAATTAGGGCACGCCGCCAAGGACACACGGAACAGACGGGAATATACGAGTGGATAAGACCGACACATTAATTAAGAGAATATTGTGTTTGTGACGGCTGTCCTAGGATTCCTCCTAAACCCTAATCGATTATCCTTTTGTATGATTAACGTTATATAAATGGAAATCTTTTGAGTGAATCCTTCGTGTGTCCTCGTATTTTGAATATTCATTGCAACCGTATGTTTGTTATTGATTCCGCCTTTAACAAACGGTCATCTTTCTAAACTTAGTAACCCGTCATTAACTCTCTTGTCAACACGATTAATTTTGTGTGAGTTATGACATGATTGATTAAGATCCGATTCTAAACGCGACCTGACACATAACCACACTCTCTTGGTGTCTTGACAAGTGAAGCTGAATTGTCAAGCTCAACTGAGGCAGTTCTCTTTTCTTGTAAGAAATAGTCCTTAGATTCTGAGAAGTCTCTTACATCAGTCACAGCTTCAACTTTAGCTCCAGTTCTAGGTTTCCATGTGAAACCTTGTGGTTCATATCCATGTTTTAACAAGAACTTTTCATCACCAGTGAGTACAGCTTGTTTCTTTCTTTGATATACAGTTTTTCTTTTTGATTTCTCACTGCCTGATGATTCTTGTGACTCATCAGACTTGACTGAAAGAGTAGTCTTGGTAAATTTCAATGACTGGTTTTCTCTTATCACCTGCTTTTGCTTCTGAGGTGATTTACTTCTTCTCACATTTTCAGTCATTTGCTTCTTCTTCTTTGTCTCAACCTTCACTTCAACTCTTGTCTCTATGTTATTCACATTTCCCCTTCCCAAATACATTGCATACTTCTCTTTGTACAAAACAAAGTCTTGACCAAACTTTGTTCCATTTGGGACACGAAATGGCTGAAACTTGATTCTCTCATTACATGAATCAGTATGGTGTCCATATTCATCACACTTTCTACACCACACCTTTCTTTTGAACATCTCATGTTCTTGTGGTTTCCTGAATCTTTCACTTGGTTTGGGCTCTCTTACACCAATTGTCTTTTTGTTTTTCAGATTGTCAAAATCAATGGAGAATGGTACAAACTTAGCCATTTTGATGTCACTTCTTTCCACATTCCCTTTAACAAAGACAACCTTTTTCAAGTTCAGTGGTTGATCATCTTCATTCTCTCTATATCTTGACTTCCTTCTTTCATATTCCTCAACAGTTTCTACCTCTCCCACATCAAAGTCTTCAACACTTGAAAAGATAGGATAAATAGGAGTAAAATATTCTATATCTATTTCTTTCTTATTTACCTTTTTTTTTCTTGTTCTTTTCTAATTTTTCCAAAAACTTTTTGCTTGGAGGTCTGACAGCATTGTAACACACATTCTTCTTTTCACTAATGTCAAAATAAACATGTTCTCTTTTCATTTGTTCATTCATTCTTTTCATTTTATATGTAACTGGAGGATACTTTGGAAGTTGATCAACAGATTCAGGCTTTCTATATTTTCTTCCTTTTTCAGCAGCTTGAATTTCTTTTTCAGTAATTTGATCACTCAAATCACTCAGATCATCTTGATCTAATTCATCTGAATCAAAGTCATCTTCAGAGACTTGAACTCCAATTGACTTTTCCTCTTTAATTTCTTTCTTCATAACAAATTCACCATCTTCACTCACCTCAACATTCTTGTACAAATCTGCAACATCTTCTTTGTCTTGAAACACATCTTTGAATTGTTGTAGATAAGCACATCGCTTCTCTTTGTCAACTTTAGGCATAAAGTTGTTGTTGAATGGTGGTGGAACATCCTTGTATTTTTCATCTTCATTTACTTTGTTCAGAATTCCACAAATGTTTCCAGTTGAAACTAAGTTCTTTAGGAATTCATTTTCAGTTTCCAGCTTTGTATTCAGCACCTTTTCATCAATCACCATCTTCTTCAACCCACTAATTTCTGTTGTGAATCTTGTCTGAGCTCTATAGCTATTCATACAATCCTCTTCCAAACTTCTCATTCTTTCCTTAATAACAATCTCACTTGCCTCATAAGTATTGATAATGCTTTGCTTCTTAAAACACTCACTTTCCAACTTACCAATCTTTTCTTTTAATTCATTGACAAGTTTAGGTAAATCAGCATTAGGATCAGAATGTACCTTAGATGAAGATGCAGAGTCTATGGCCATGAATGCCACATTAGCTCTTCTGATATCATCTGCTATATCTTCCTCATGGTTACTCCAGTCAAAGCTTCCCTCATGCTGAGTAGTTACTGCCACATTGCCTTGATTTCTTGGTTGATTTTGGTTTGCTGGAATGTTTTGAGTTGCAGGGATTTGAATAGCTTGATTCTGATTGTTGTTCATTTGATATACTTGATTCTGATTCATACCCTGCTGGTTGTTCATCTGAGGCTGATAGTGGTTATTAAAATTGGGATTGAAGTTGTTGTTTGGATGGAAGTTGTTGTTGTTGGGATTGAATCCTTGGTTATTATTGAAGTTCTGCTGGTTGTTGTTTCTATGTACATTCTGCTGGTATTGTTGTTGGTTTCTAGGCTGTTGGAACTGATTGACTTAAAAGTTCCTTGGCAAATTGCACTCTCTTGCAAAGTGTCCAGGCTGTTGACAGTTGTAGCAGATAGCCTTGGATTTATCAAATCCTATTCTCTCATTTGGTCCAGAAACTAGTGATCTACCAGTTCTGTTGTACAGTCTCTTGCATCTTAATGCCAACATTGCAGCTTGCCATTTGAGATCCATGTCTTCAAGGTCATCCGCATCTATTTGTTCCAAATCATCCTGCACTACACTTGTGTGAATTATGTTTTTGGCCACAAATGCATTGTAGGACTCAGTGAACATAGACATTAGGGCTTGTGCCTCACTCCCTTGAACATGCCCTGTACCAGCACTTTGAGCATTTCCATTTCCCACAGAAACTGAATCATCATCAATCAATTGAACATTAAATCTCTGTTGACCACTTTGATTGCTTGAACCACCTCCAATGAAAGACCTAGCAGTCTCATTGTTCTGATCACTTGGTTCTTCAATGATGGGAATTTGTTGTTGATTCTTTGTTGTAAGATTCCCCATTGGAGCAATTAAACCATTTGACACATTGAAACTTGGTTTATCTTCCTTAATCATTTCATTCTCAATCATTTCAAGTTCAGCAGCTTGAAGAAAACATACTACATCATCCAATTTCAATTCATTGAAATTTTGCTTTTGAAGGATGAATTTGCAAGCAGTATACCATTCTTTTGGCATTGAGTTGAGCAACTTTGTATTTAAATCAAAGTCAGTCATTACATAGTCAGTTGTTCTCAACTCATTCACAATACTCAGAAAATGTTCTAGTATTGACTTCAACCTTTCACCATCTCTATACTTGAATCTTTCTAACTGTTGCTTCAGTCTTTGCTTCTTAATGTTCTTCAATTCAGTGTTCCCTTCATACATCTCAAGGATTGCATCATACATTGCCTTAGCACTTTGATGATGTGCAACCTTTGTGAGGATTTCCCAAGACAGACCAAGTTTGAGCATAGCCAATGCTCTGTCATCAACTTTTCTCATTCTCTCTCTGACAGCATCAATAGCATTTGCATTAGCACCTTCTTCAACGGCAGCTTGTGGAGCATTGTTGATAGAATTCCACATATCCACATCATTATAACAAACAGCAGCCTCAAAAAGCACTTTCCACTTGGTAAAGTTCTCCTGTCCATACAATCTAGGTATCTTATTAGTAGACACCTCTTGTTCCTCATATCCAGACATTTTCTTAAAATAAAAGTTAAGTTCTTATAAAAAATAGATTAAAACAATCAGATCTAAGAATAAATTCTTAGATCTGAGGTGTCTGATATGAATAGAACAAGATTCAACAATAAAAATCAAAGCTTTAAGTGAAATAAGGAAAAGAAAACACCTAAAACTTGTAGATCTGGAAGAAAAATGAAGAACAGAGCTTCTGACGTCACAAATCAATCGAACAGTGCTCTGCTTACGTCATTCTTCTTCAAAACTTAATCAGCAACAATCTTTCTAAAAATAGCAGCAACAAGCTCTGATACCACTTGTCTGGTCCGTTTCGGATCGGATCTTAATCAATCATGTCATAACTCACACAAAATTAATCGTGTTGATAAGAGAGTTAATGACGGGTTACTATGTTTAGAAAGATGACCGTTTGTTAAAGGCGGAATCAATAACAAACATACGGTTGCAATGAATATTCAAAATACGAGGACACACGAAGGATTCACTCAAAAGATTTCCATTTATATAATGTTAATCATATAAAAGGATAATCGATTAGGGTTTAGGAGGAATCCTAGGACAGCCGTCACACACAAAATATTCTCTTAATTAATGTGTCAGTCTTATCCTCTCTGTCACTCGTATTGCGTGTTTTTTTCCGTCCCTTTGGCGGCGTGCCCTAATTATTCTATTTATAGGCCTACCAACCTAGGACAACTGTCATTCCTTCTAGAAACCCTATCCGATAGTACATATTCAATTTACATATTCAAAAATTATACTAAGTGTAAAACAAGTCTTCCGGGTAAGCTTTTCATTAAACTTCAGTCTCTGAGTACGCAGTGTACTCGGCCTTCCTTCAGACTTGGTAAACATAGAAGTGTACTCGGAATCATTTTCTGGGTAGACTTTTACTTAAAGAATATTTTACCAAGTAAAATATTCACCGAGTAGACTTCAATCTCCTTGGACTTATCAAACTTTGCTCGACAAATCCTTACGAGCAACCTTGTTCTTCTATGATCTTGTTCGGCTCATTGTTAGTTAAACAACTTATTGATAAGGCGTACTCGGAAGTACATACCTTACTCGAGCATAACCTTACTCGATATAACTTAGAGATATTCCATCAACTCATCAAGTATACTCGGACCATAATTATTAAAGAATACCTTGCCCGGTCTTCCAATTACTTGGCTTCTTGGACTTGGTTGACCAAACCTTACTCGGAAGAGTAAAATACTTGGTCTTGAAGAACAATCCTGCTTGACAAAGTGAACCTTACTCGGATATGCCAAATAGATGAACCTTACTCGGAAATCACTAAAAAGCATACCTTGCTCGGATATTCACTTAAGAAGATTATTTGAAGTAAACCGTGCCCGGAAGGCAAAATCTCGTACTCGGCTAAGTAAAAGCTTACTCGAAGGTCCAAGGTGTACCCGGATTCAATACTTAGCAGTTTCTGAGGAGGTTGAGAAGATTCCAATCTTCAATATTCTTCATTTAGGCCAAATCTCCTCATTTGGGTCAAACTCTTGACCCAACACCCAAACCACTCTCTCTTTAGAAACTTTCTCTATACCTCTGTTTCCGTGCCACCGACCCAACAATCATAACCTCGTAATCCGTACCATATACCGACGACGCCTCGAAGTTCGTACCGACAATCTCGGCTACCGGCGAACCTTGTTTTGCGTGCCGACCTCGTAAATCGTGCCGACCCGAGATGATCCAACATTCTACCTCAAAGTACGTGCACGACCCGGCGCCCCGAACGTTGCCTCAATTTGCATGCCGAGGATTTGTTGATCAAGATTCTCATATACGTGCAAGCGTCGAAGTGCTGCCCGAGAATCTAGAAAATAATAAGCCAATCAAGGTCAATCATTCATTCATTCACGAAGGTTTCCAGACAAGATCACCACATCATTCACAATAGAAAGTCACAGGTGAAGTTGCTAAACCTTTTTCAGTCAAGATTAGCGGGTTGTTTATCTTAAACAAAGACCGTCACATAAAGATTTAAGGGATTATGTGATCTCTATTAAAATACAAGATAGAAAGTAAAAGCAACTCAGACCGAGTACACATGTGTCTGGATCCAAACATAATAAATATAGTCTATCATTCAAGGCTACGTGGCCGCATACTAGAGATCATAATAAAAGTTCTCCAATGGGTTTCAACTCCCGGAGAACCGAAATTGTGTGTGTATGGCAGTGGCACAATCCCAGAAATAATAGACGTTTCTGCTGAGGGTGTTTCACGAAAACAATCTTGTCAGTTAAAGAAAGATTTTTAAAAATGTTTTTAGAGTCAATGATTCACCAGCATATCACTGACGTATTCCCCCCCCCCCAACATTTCAGGAAATAAAGTTAGCACAGGTAGCAAGGAATTATAGACATCCAAGAAGATAGATGCTCGCAAGGTAGAGATGACTTAGTTTTAAATTATTAAAATATTGCAAAATATCTATTTGTGAAATTCAACTAAGGTTTATAAATCAAAGTCTCGGGTAATTATTATCCGAGAAATCTTTCAAATAAGTTAATATTTTATTTAAAGGTTTATAAATAAACTAAATGTTTCAAAAAGATAAATTAATATTTTATTTTTAAAATAAAGACTTCCGCTAAATAACCGTAACTCTGATATATTTTCAAAACAGGTACCAACTATTGGTCACAGGCCTAGGCCCTAAGTCGGGGTGTGACAGGTTGGTATTAGAGCCATCAATCTTAGCGAATTAGGTATTTAATCATACCTAGGCTTTGATCAAGATTCGAGTTTAAGATAATCATTAGTATTCAATTAAGGATATTAAAATCATTGAATTAAAATTAATACGGATAAAATATAAACAAGTACGGATAAGATAAGAAAACACAATCATATCCTTAATATAACCGTGCACAGATGTCCTAACGTCAATCTAGCCAAGAATTTGTTCATCTTCGATCCGGTAAGGGAAAAGGCTACATGGGAACATCCTTTCTCCCAATTCCTATATCTAGCGACGAAAGTTTATACCAAACAGCAATGGAGGAAGATTCCGATTCATTTGATTCTAGCATCCCGCTAGCCAAGATTATTCCAAATCAGAACACGTATGGAGATGTATCAAGTAGATCCAAGAAACCAATGGTGTCGAAAGGAAAGGAAGTAATGAATTATTCAAAAGAAAATCCTCAGGGACAGGAATATTATTTAACAATGCAAGATCTATACTTTACCCACACTGAAGCTGAAGCAATACTCAAGGAAGAAATGGATGCTGAGGAAAGGCGAAAAGAAAAGGAGAAAGGAGAAAACACTAAGAATGACAACAAGATCAAAAAGCTAATTATTCGATGGAAGAAATAAGAATATAAACAAATGCAATTGTAATAAATGTCGTGCAATTTTGTAACAACATAAATAAGAGATATATTTCCTCGAAATTAGTAATGTATCTTTTAAAAGAATTATGTCAATAAAATATTGCACAAACTCTCAAGATAATTCTTCCAAGTACACCTGGAAGTAAGAGAGTAATAGCTAGAAATAAAGGAAATGTCCAGGTGGACAAAGTTTAAAAGATGATGAAAAATTAAGCAAAGATTAAAAGATACAGACCTAGAAAGAGAAGTATAGAAATTCTCGTGGTCTATTTGTACACAAGGTTTATACTAACCACTTCAATAATACACAACAAGAAAGTATTGATGCCTCTCAAGAACCCCATCGACTATCGTTATTAAAATACTTGGAAAATAATATAAAATAATTATCGTTTCACATGATTATCTCAAACATCAAATTCTCAAACAAAGAATAAACAATAAGTTTATGTCATTACAAGATGAACAACCTCAAAGAAAGATTAGAAAGAAGTATCCTCGAAACGCGACATATATAATTGAATCAATCTTTCGTATTAGTATTAAATTGTTCAAATATCACACTCTTGTTAGTATATAAATAAGAATTTCGTTCATAATAAAATCTATTCTGTCTACAGAATGTCGAACAAAAACAATCAAGGGAATAATGATGAAGCTTCAACTCATAGAAGCAACAAGGATATAAGAAAACCTGCACAGGAGATTCCTGAGCAGTATCTGGTCAAGATCTAAAGGCATTAGAAATAACTAATAGTTTAGTTAGCTCTTGTAAAGTGTTTGTAATCTCGTTTTAAACGAAAAATTTTGTAATCATATAAGGGTATTTAAATCCCTAATGTATATAAAGAAAAATATTAGCATACAGATTGTGTCTTTACATAAGAATGCTAATACCTATGAAAAAAGAGAGATAGTTAAATTTAGACTATATTATACTTCTTCATCTATAGAAAGATGAACTAAAGATAAAACGAATGAACTAAACTAAGACATAAGAACATGTCTACTCAAGGAAAATTAGTTATCCGAACATTTAAAGTTCAAGAGTATAATTGATAGAAATAAACGGAAGGAATCCGTCAAGATCAAGAAGTAAAGGAATATTATTACTCAAGTATGAATATCTTGAAAGGTATCCAGATGATTAAGTTAAAAGGATTCGATAGACTGAATCCAAGAAGAAATCTTGTTAACATCAGTAAATGTTTAGAATACAAAAGGTAAGGTAAATAGTTAAACACAACTGGCCACTGTGCTTAGCAATTTACAATTACTTATGATATTATGAACTATTGACTGAATATGTCATTCAAAGATATAAGTTAACAAAAAATCATAAATTGCAAACCATGCAAACGGTTCAAGTTAAGCTCAAGAAGCAGCTTAGAAAGAGTCTGATTGTAAATCGATAAGCAAGAAATCACTCACAACGAACCTCGAGGACGAGATTCATTCCAAGGTGGGGAGGATGTAACACCCCCAAAATTTCGATCCAAAAATGATAAGTTAGTAAAAGTAAAGGGGTTTAAAAATCAAAATCCTGATTTATTGACCCATCGCAATACGCGATGGGCATAGCTAAAAAGGCCATCGCGATACGCGATGGTCCTTGATGACGCATCAACACGTGTCACCCGGAGGTAAAACGTGGCAAACGGGGCAGGCCACATGGCAACACGTGGCAGAAGGTGTCTTAGAAAATGACACGTGCCCGCCACGTGACAACACGTGGCAGAGGGTGTTTAAGAAAGTGACACGTGTCCGCCACGTGGCGACACGTGGCACTCTCTGAGTAACACATGTCATCGCGATACGCGATGACCAAAAGAAAGGTTCCATCGCGTATCGCGATGGGACCGATTTTCAGCTATAAATAGGTGGATTATGGCTCATTTCTCTTCACACCCAAACCACTCTCTCTCTGGAACTTTCTCTTTCTACCTCGGTTTCCGTGCCACCGACCCCACAATCATAACCTCGTAATCCGTACCATATACCGACGATGCCTTGAAGTTTGTACCGACAATCTCGACTACCGGCGAACCTTGTTTTGCGTGCCGACCTCGTAAACTGTGCCCACCGGAGACGATCCGACATTCAGCCTTAAAGTACGCGCACGAACAGGCGACCCCGAACGTTGCCTCGATTTGCATACCGAGGAGTTGTTGATCAAGATTCTCAATATACGTGCAAGCGTCGAAGTGTAGCCCGAGAATCTAGAAAATAATAAGCCAAGCAAGGTCAATCATTCAATCAATCATTCATTCATTCACAAAGGTTTCCAAATAAGATCACCACATCATTCATAGAAAACAGTCACACGTGGATACATCAAACCTTTTTCAGTCAAGATAAGCTGGTTGTTTGTCTTAAACAAAGACAGTCAAACAAATATTTAAGGGATTATGTGATCTCTATTAAAATATAAGATAGAAAATAAAAGCAACTCAGACCGAGTACACATGTGTCTGGATCAAAACATAATTAATCTAGTCTATTAGTCAAGGCTACGTGGCCGCAGACTAGATATCATAATAAAAGTTCTCCAATGGGTGTCAACTCCTGGAGAACCGGAATTGTGTGTGTATGGTAGTGGCACAATCCCAGAAATAATAGACGTTTCTCCTGAGGGTGTTTCACGAAAACTATCTTGTCAGTTAAAGAAAGATTTATAAAAATGTTTTTAGAGTCAACGATTCACCAGCATATCTCTGACGTATTTTTTCCCCAACAATTCAGGAAATAAAGTTAGCACATTTAGCATGGATTTATAGACATCCAAGAAGATAGATGCTCGTAAGGTAGAGATGACTCAGTTTTAAATTATTAAAATATTTCAAACAATATTTATTTGTGAAATTCAACTAAGTTTTATAAATCAAAGTCTCGGGTAATTATTATCCGAGAAATCTTTCAAATAAGTTAATATTTTATATAAAGGTTTATAAATAAACTAAATGTTTCAAAAAGTTAAATTAATATTTTATTTTTAAAATAAAGACTTCCGCTAAATAACCATAACTCTGATATATTTTCAAAATAGGTACCAACTATTGGTCACACGCCTAGGCCCTACGTCGGGGTGCGACACTTTGGTTTTTCTTTGACTTTTCATTCGTTTCTTCGTTTGAGGCTTGGATTCACCTGAAAATACATTTTAACATGATAAGTAGTTATTTTAACTATAATATACGTTGGAAGTTGCAGTTTTTAGAGATTATTTGATGATAAAAAGATGTATATTTTTAGATAAATGAAACATCCCCACACTTAAACCTAGTTTTTCCTCAAGCAAACTACTTATAAATATTCTCTAAAAATAGCAAGTTAGGACTATAGCCTAAACATCCCAAAAGAGTTCCAAGAAAATGGGAACAAAATAGCCAACCTTAAATCATAGGAATATAGGTAGTGATATATAAAAAGGTGATTTGTTTTTATGAGCTTCTGTTTATGCAAAACGTCACGTTCTCACAATGTTCACTCACACTTGGTTTTATATCTGATCATACATGTGATGTATGTATGTGAACACTCTTAGCCAAAATGTAACATGTGATAAATAGGCTTGTAACAAGTTCAAATCTCCACCTTTGTAAAGGGTTGCATAGATCAGCAGGTAATTGGGTTGGTTTTATGTGAGTAGCGATCTTGTTATTTTGTGGTGGTTCAAGGGCTTAGGTTAATGATGATGGTAAATACAACTTCTGCTGATTTCGGGAGTCTTAAGATGTCTTCAACGGTGAGCTCCTTTCTCCTAATTGCTAAACTTTTTTTTTAAACAAACTTAGTGACTCTTTTAAGGTCAGATCATCCAGACCGGTTTTGTCGAGGATGTGGATCAGTTCTTCCTCAATCCTGCTCTGAACATAACTCCCAACTCTAATGGATCGTTCGGCTTTGAGCCTAATAGCCCCCACCCTCATTAGTTCGGTATACTCATGCTGGGACTGAGTTTGACTTTTTCTACATCTTCCTTCGTTAGACTAGTTTCCGTATTCTAAGCATCGTTCATATCTTTTTGCTCTTCTTTTTATTGCGCTTTTAGAAACTCCATAAAATAGTGGCCTTTGTTCGTCTTAGCGCCACTTTTTCTTCACGTCATTGCTAAAGAGAAAGATTCTCTTCCTAACTACTGAAGGCGACCTAGGTTTTGCGAAATGTATGCAGCAAAAGGAATTGAAATCGAAAGATTGCATTTCCAGTTCTTTAGGGTCTGCCGGTAAAAGACTAGTTTTGTATTTTACCGGTGAGATGGATAAAGTGGTAAGGTTTTGGTTTAGGATTTTTGGGATTTGTAATTTGGAGAATGGTTTGAGGGGATTGTAACAATATTACCTTTTTCCTTATATAACGCTTCGTGTGGTCTTGAAATGAATAATTGCGACAAGTTCAAAATCACACGAAACATATGACTCACTCAATGCTTCCGAAAAAATATTTATATGGCATGAGGTTTATCTGACAGTAGCGGAGGGATTGGGTATAAACGCCATATTTTGCATAAATTTGTTCTCATTATTACAAAACTTCTTTTTACTTTTTCACTTTTGGTTATAATCGATTAGTAGTTGGTTATTTGCAAAAACATTTCTTGGATTCTCTTTTGGTTTTGTTATAAAAATAGTCTTTATTTGCTACAAAAATTTTGTTATTAGAGAATTTTATAATTAGTTGAGCAATCAATTGGCCAAGTAATTCCCATCCCCACAATTGAATCTCACATTGTCCTCAATGTAAAAAGATTCATAAAAAGATTTAGAGTTAATGGCCATTTTCGTCCCTGTGGTTTGCTACTTTCGCCACTTCAGTCCAAAATTTGTATTTTTGTCAATTTAGTCCTCATAGTTTTAAATATTAGCCATTTACATCCTATCCGTCTAACGGCATCCAGCTATGCCGTTAGTTTAAGGGTATTTTTGTCTTTCTCCTTTTTATTTTGAGTTATTGGTCATTTTCGTCCCTGTGGTTTGATACTTTTGCCAATTCAGTCCAAAGTTTGAAATTTTGTCAATTTAAGTCAGTTTTTTTCTATAACCCTAAAGAGCATTATCCAAGCCCAAAACAAGTCTGCATTTACTCTGTCGACAGCAGTAATCATACCCCTCCTCTCGTATTTAGTTTCTAGACGGTTCCTAAACTCTCCCCCATGGTGGAATTCAATGGTAAAGTGGTCAAAGCAATTCCGTGAAACTGAATTGTACGGAAAAAACTAAAAATCGTTTCTTTGATGAATGCATAATATTTAGGGTTTAGAGATTAACATATCATAACGAAAATTTGGGTCGTAATCAACTATTATACATTAATCAACAAAACAATTTTTAGTTTTTTGTGTATAATTCGATTTCAGGGAATTACCTTGACCACTTTACCATTGAATTCCACCATGGAGAAGATTTTAGGAAATGTCTAGAAACTAAATATAAGGGGGGGGGTATGATTACTGTTGTCAACAGAGTAAATGCATAACAATATTTGAGGTTGCTCGATGGTTTTGGGCTTGAATTATGCTCTTTAGGGTTATAAACAAAAAACATAAAAAATAAAAAAAACTGAATTAAACTGAACATTAAATTGACAAATTTTCAAACTTTGGACTGAATTGGCAAAGATATCAAACCACAGGGACTAAAATGACCATTAACTCAAAATTAAAAAGAGAAAGACAAAAATACCCTTAAACTAACGGCATAGCTGGATGCCGTTAGACGGATGGGACGTAATTGGCTAAAATTTAAAACTATGAGGACTAAATTGACAAAATTAAAAATTTTGGACTGAAGTGGCGAAAGTAGCAAACCACAGGGACGAAAATGGCCATTAACTCAAAGATTTATAATAAGATTCATATGAAGTATGGTGGGTAATACGGAAAGGAACTTCCCTACGGGCTAACGAAATTTTGACAGAGCGTCCCCTATTTTTCGTCCGTTCTCCTGTAGTGTACCTAAATTATAAAAAAAACTGCACACAACCAAAAAACATCCAAAGCACAATAATACTAAAATTATTATTATTATTATTATTATTATTATTATTATTATTATTATTTTATTAATTTATTATATATTTTTATTTTAACCTATTTTCAATGCCTAGTTTAATCAGGGTCTTGGCCAGACCCTACTTCCAGTATGTTCATTGGTTTTGGTGGAGGATTACTACCTCTGAGACGGCTTCGAATGGTCCATCGATGTATGGTTTTAATCGATGTCCATCGACTTTGAACTTGTGTCCATCAAAACTTGAAATCTCGACTGTCCTATAGTGGAGACTGATTCAACTATGTATGGACCTATCCATCATGATTTCAATTTTCCTGGAAGATACGTAAACGTGCGTTGTATAACAGTACTCGATCGCCAACTTGAAAATTTTTGTTTCCTTTCAAATGGGCATCGTGCAGACGTTTAGTCTTTTCTTTGTAAGACCAGGAATTTTCATAGGCCGATGTTCTTATTTCTTCGAGTTCGTGAATTTGATCTTCCCGGTTTATGCATCCGGACATTAGATCGAAGTTCACTGCTCTGAGGGCCCAGTAAGCTTTGTGTTTTAGTTCTACTGGTAGATGACATGCTTTCCCATAAACAAGTTTTAAGGGTGTTGATCCTATGGGTGTTTCGTAGGCTGTCCTAAGGGCCCACAAAGCGTCATCTAGCTTTTCTGCCCAGTTTTTGCGATTCATCCCTATGGTTATTTCTAAAATCCTTTTAATTCCTCGATTCGATACTTCTACTTGCCCACTGGTCTGAGGGTGATATGGTGTTGCTAGTCGGTGGTGAACTCCATATCGTGCTAGGACTTTGTCCATTAAAGCATTGCAGAAGTGAGTACCTCTGTCGCTGATTAGGGTTTTTGGAGTACCGAATCGTGAGAATAATCTCTTCAAAAATTGTACAACTATTCGAGCGTCGTTAGTAGGAAAAGCTTGTGCTTTTACCCATTAAGATACGTAGTCGACTGCGACGAGGATGTACTTGTTTCCAAAGGAGATAGGAAATGGGCCCATGAAATCTATTCCCCATACATCAAAGACTTCACAAATTTGAATGCCTTTTTGAGCCATCTCATTTTTGGCTGAGATGTTTCCGGCTCTTTGACAAGCATCGCATGCTTGGATCAAAGCATGTGTGTCTTTATATATGGCAGGCCAGAAAAAACCTGCATCAAACACTTTTCTGATTGTGGTGGCAGTATTGTGGTGTCCACCAGTTGGGCCTTCATGGCAGTGTTTGAGAATATCTAAGGCTTCCTTTCCTGCTACACACCTACGAACAGCCTGATCGGCACCTATCCTAAACCAGTAAGGATCTTCCCAGAAATCGAACTTAAGGTCGGAAAAGAATTTCTTCCGTTGTTGATGAGTTAGCTCATTTCTTAGGATTCTACAAGCTAGATAGTTTGCGAAGTCGGCAAACCAAGGACTTTCATCTTTCTCCTGCATGACTGCTTGGATATGCATGAGAACTTCATGTGGAAAATTATCATTGATAATTTCCTTTTGATGTTCTTCTGAAGCTGGGCATTCTAAGCGTGAGATGGTCGGCGGCTACATTCTCTGCTCCTTTCTTGTCTTTAAATTCAATGTCAAATTCTTGGAGTAGTAGAATCCATCGGATAAGTCTGGGTTTGGCATCTTGCTTGTTGAAGAGGTAACGTATGGCGGCATGATCGGTGTAAACTATGGTCCTGGAAAGAACTAGGTAGGATCTAAATTTTTTAAAAGCAAAGACTACTGCCAGTAACTCTTAATCTGTTGTGGTATAATTTTCTTGCGCATCGTTGAGTTTTACTGGCATAGTAAATTGGGTGAAAGTGTTTCTGTTTGCGTTGACCGAGTACAGATCCAACCGCAAATTCGCTTGCATCGCACATGATTTCGAATGGAAGGGTCCAATCGGGTTTTGTCATGATTGGTGCGTTGACAAGTTTGTCTTTCAATATGTTGAATGACTCAACACATTCTTCAGAGAAGACGAAGGGTGCGTCTTTCTCCAGAAGTTTGGTCATAGGTCTAGCAATTTTGGAAAAGTCTTTTATGAAGCGGTGATAGAATCCTGCGTGACCTAGAAAACTACTAATGGCTCTGACTGAAGTTGGTGGTGGAAGTTTGGATATGGTTTCTGTTTCTTCCCTATCAACTTCTAGTCCTGCTCGGGATATCTTATGACCGAGAACGATGCCTTCTTTAACCATAAAGTGGCATCTTTCCCAGTTGAGTACAAAATTCGCTTCTTCACACCTAGTCAACATTTTGTCTAGGTTTTTCAGACAATGATCGAAGGAGTCTCCAAAGACTGATAAGTCGTCCATGAAAACTTCCATAGAGTATTCGATCATTTCATGAAAGATGGCCACCATGCAATGTTGGAAGGTGGCTGGAGCGTTACTGTAACACCCCGTAACCGCAGCGGAAACGTACACGGGATGCAACAGACACATCTGATATCAACAGCATTGCTTATAAAGAAAATACCACTACATTAATTTATATCATATTACATTGTAGCTAGTTCCGTTACTGTCTAGGTGTTACACACGAGTTTTACCGATAAGACATTAATATATTCATTACAAAATATAGATCAGCAAGCTTCCAACAAGTAGCACAGATCATTAAGCACATTTTAATCATTCCATCTTGGGTATACCTAGAAAACATGTAAGAAAACGGGTCAACTACGAATAGTTGGTGAGTTTCACTAAATTAAATAAACACTGACAGATCATTTTAATAACCATTTATTAGCAATGAAATTATGCTGGGAACTATGTTACCCCAGAACAGTAATAACCTCTGGGAACTATGTTACCCCAGAACAATAATAACCCCTGGGAACTATGTTACCCCAGAACAATAATAACCTCTGGGAACAATGTTACCCCAGAACAATAATAACCTCTGGGAACTATGTTACCCCAGAACAACAATAACCCCTGGGAACTATGTTACCCCAGAACAATAATACCCCCTGGGAACTATGTTACCCCAGAACAATTCCACACGATAAACCATTTATATATTCTATGCATCAAACCATATATATATTTAAATATACAAGTATTTCCATACGATCAGTATGTACTTAAATACTTTAACAAATACATACTTTCCGCCCCGGGAAAATATTTAAAACAGTTTAGTAAAAGGGGCTCGTGAGAACTCACCTTTTTGTGAGTCGGTGGGTAATACAATGAACAGCTACGTGCCTGGATCTGTAATATAATATCTAGTCGTTACTATATAATTCCCGTAAATTAAATCCGTGTTAATCGGTACATCTGGGGACATTGTTAACCCAGTACTGTACTCGATCCAGGGACAATGTTAACACCGTGACACTTCTAAGGACTTAGATTGTGCCATTACTTAGAGTCGGACGGTCAAAATTATCATTTTTATGTTTTCCTTGATTTGCGTGCCTAGCACGGTAATCCGTTTTTAGTTTCAAAAATGAGTTTATTCACACCCGACCCAAAAATGGTGTTTGACTGTTAATTTAGTTAAAGTGGTGAAATTAGAGCTCGGTTTGGACACCCCGTTTGGCCGCGGGGCCCGTTTCCGTCATTTAGGTGCCGGAAACAGTAAAATCGGGTAAAATTACCCAAATCATCCGAATTATTTTCGGATGATTTATTTTTACTTAATTTACTTAGTTTTATGAAAATGGTCAATTTTTAGGTTTTTATATACCAGTCAGCTCGCTTATGCGAGTTTTGCCGGTTTTCACGTTTTAAGCTTTAAAAATTTGTTTTTATGTTCTTTTTAGCACAAATAATTACCCATTTAGTCTCGGGTCTTGAAATTTTGCACAAAACTTATTTTGACAGTAGGAAACTTTATAAAAATTTTCCAGATTTATTTTCTTATATTTACATTTATTTATCTATTTTTAAACCTTATTAAAACACTAAATATGTCAAAAATACCAAAAGACTTTAGAAAAATCCCAAATTTTTCCGGGATGATCCCTGCCATTCTCATGACTCCCTGGAATTTTTCCAGAACCCAAAACTCATATTTCAAGCCATTTTCACAAAAAACCGAGCTAGAAAGCCCTAGAACTCGTTTTACCGAAAAGCCCCATTAGACTTTTCCAACTGAGCTCAAATTTTGTGTGTGACTTTTATATGTTATAAAAAGCTTATCCTAAATTTTTCAGAATTTTTCATCAAGTTTAGCTATTTTTCACCATTTTTGGCCAAAACCGAGCATTAAATTCACCAAATATTCATCTTTTATCCAAAAATTACCAAAAATTCACAGATCTCATATTTTCATGTGTAGATCATCTCTGTGAAATTTCGTGACCCGACTCTAAGCACTCTACAATCTGTCCAAATTCACTAACTCACACGAAAACCGAACTATCTTGTGTTTTCTAGCGTTAGATCGCAAAGATCCGGGTTTCTAGCCTTTGCTAGCCACTAGATACAACACTTACAAGCACAATAACACTATACCAAGCAAGCTACACCAACAATCAAACCATTTCATTCATAGTGTCGGTTTTGATATAAAAACAAAGGTTTTAACCGTAGAAATCCATTCCCGACTCTTTTTACTCATTTCTTGGACCAAGATCCCTTGTATAACTTGTATACATCTCTTGATCATACAAGAGTCGGTTTCATCTCGGGTTTTCACCCATCTTTCACTTGGAAACTCATTTTAACAAGATTTTAACCGTAAAAATTCGTTATAAACTCTTTTAACTCATCACTTGGATCAAGATCCTTTGTATAACTTGTATACATCACTTGATCATGCGAGAATCGGTTTCAACTCGGGTTTTCACCCATTTTTACATTTGAAACCTCCTTTTCTCAAGATCATGAAGTTAGAAAACAAAATTCAAGCTTAAAAACATATGTTATACCTTCAAATCTTGGTTAGAACTCAAGAAACTTGGATGGGTGTTGAAAGAGTTGAGAGATTTTGAGAGAATTGGTGTGAAAAAAAAAAATGTAATGTGTAAAGTGTGTGTGTGTGAGGCCGGCCATATGGTGGTGTGGGGGGGCCCACATCTCAAACCATGGCCACACATTTGGATTACACAATCCGGATAATGTTGTGGATAGTCTGGTTCAGTTCGTTTCTCGTTTAAACTCGTAATTCGGCTTAAAACGAGCCTAAAATGGTCGTTTTTCGGGTTAAAATAAAATTTACATAAAACTGATTTAAAAACTTTAAAAACTCAAACCATAACATTAAAACATCATATTGTCGGTATTTGTGCATCTTTTTCGGTTTGATCGATCGTCTCTTGCTTGGTTTGATGTTAAAGGTTTCGTTTATCGTACCGACGTACTAATAAATCGAAATCCTTTTTCTGTGCTATAATTTACTTATCCCGAAGCATTAATACTTCGTAAACATCACTAAACATTATATACTTCGTCTATAATGTAATTCCCGATTCGTTCGGGTTTCAATAATCGTTCATTGGTTAATTGTAATTCCAATACGATTCACTATATAATCGAGTATGATTCGTACTATGAATCATATATACTCGTATATACGTACTATAACTCATATAATCAATATTAAATGACACGTAAATAGTATATACCGGCTAGGGTATACCTGGATTTGCCGGAATCGTTACATTCTCCCCCCGTTATAAAAATTTCGTCCTCGAAATTTTACACGTCAACTACTTCCTTTTGAGGAAATAGGTGGGGGTATTTCTTCCGAAATTCATCCTTTCGTTCCCAAGTAAATTCTGGGCCTCGTTGCGAATTCCATCTAACTTTGACCAACGAGATCTTATTGTGTCTAAGTTGCTTGATCTTACCGTCCACTATTTCAATGGGCTCCTCTACGAAGTTGAGCTTATCATTTATTTGAACACCCTCTAAGGGTAACACCGATGTCTCATCCGCCAGACATCTTTTCAAATTCGACACATGAAACACGTTATGAACTGCACTTAGTTCCTCAGGCAGTTCTAATCGGTAAGCTACCGGACCGATTTTCGCAGTAATAATGAATGGTCCAATATATCTAGGGGCCAACTTCCCCGCCTTTCCAAATCTGACCACTCCTTTCCAGGGTGATACTTTCAAATATACTTTTTCACCCTTCTCAAATGACAACGGTTTTCGACGGGTATCGGCATAACTCTTCTGCAGGTCCCGCGCGACTTTTAGGTTGTTCTTAATTTCAAGAATCTTGCTGGTCGTCTCCTGGACCAGATCCGATCTAATGACCTGCGGGTCACCCACTTCAGACCAGCAAAGTGGTGATCGGCACTTCCGCCCATACAATGCTTCATAAGGTGCTGCCTTTATACTGCTGTGATAACTGTTATTATAGGAAAATTCAACGAGTGGGAGATGTTGATCCCAATTTCCCTTAAAGTCCAGTACGCAAGCACGAAGCAAATCCTCTAAAGTTTGAATGGTTCTCTCAGACTGACCATCGGTCTGAGGGTGGTAAGCTGTGCTTAGGTCAATACGTGTTCCCAATGCTTCTTGGACAGCTTGCCAAAGTTTGGAGGTGAAATGGCTATCCCTATCGGAGATGATCGAGATGGGGATGCCATGACGAGACACTATTTCATTTATATAAATCTGCGCAAGTCTCTCAGTGTTAAAAGTATTCCTAATCGGAATAAAATGTGCTGATTTGGTTAATCAATCCACGATTACCCAAATCGCATCATGACCTCGGGGTGTTTTGGGGAGATGTGTCACAAAATCCATTGTGATCTGCTCCCACTTCCATTCGGGAATTTCCGGCTGTTGTAGCATTCCCGAGGGTTTCTGGTGCTCCGCCTTAACTCTCGCACACGTCGTACACTTGCCGACGTATGTGGCTATATTCTTTTTCATACCTGGCCACCAGTAAAATTCTTTCACATCCTTGTACATTTTATCTGATCCCGGATGTATGGAATATTTCGATTTATGCGCTTCATCCATGATCAAATCACGAAGGTCATGGAGGGTCGGGATCCAAATCCGATTTTTGAAATAGAGAATTTCGTCCACACGCTGTTCGAAATTCTTCTCATTCCCGTAAAGTCCTTCTTTATCCAATTGGTCCTCTTTCAACGCCTCGCGTTGAGCGACTCGAATCAAATCCGAAAGGCTCGATTGGACTATCATTCCCAACGCTCGCACGCGTAGTGGTTTAACCCGATCCTTCCTACTCAAGGCATCGGCTACGACGTTAGCCTTGCCGGGGTGATATCGAATGTCACAGTCATAGTCACTTAGTAACTCGACCCACCTTCGTTGTCTCATATTCAGTTCTTTCTGATCGAATATGTGTTGCAAACTTTTATGATCAGTGAAGATGGTGCACTTTGTACCGTAGAGATAGTGTTTCCAGATTTTAAGTGCAAAGATGACTGCTCCCAGTTCCAAGTCATGAGTAGTGTAGTTTTTCTCATGAACTTTTAACTGTCGAGACGCATAGGCTATGACCTTTTTATTTTGCATCAACACGCATCCTAACCCTTTACGGGATGCGTCACAATAGACAACAAATCCATCGTCTCCGTCAGGGAGACTTAAGATTGGCGCTTGGCACAATCTTTGTTTTAGCGTTTGAAACGCCGCTTCCTGCTCTTCACCCCAATCATACCTTCGATCCATTTGGGTCAGCAGGGTTAAAGGTTGGGCAATGCTGGAAAAATTCTCAATAAATCGACGATAGTACCCAGCTAAGCCTAAGAATTGGCGGATTTCCTTTGGAGATTTAGGTGCTTGCCAATTCTTAATTGCTTCAATCTTACTTGGATCGACGTGTATTCCTTGATGATTTATAATGTGACCAAGGAATTGCACTTCTTGTAACCAGAAGTTACATTTGGAGAATTTTGCATACAACTTCTCCTGGTCCAAAAGTTCCAAAATTAACCTCAAATGTCGCTCGTGTTCTTCTTTACTCTTCGAGTATATCAAAATATCGTCAATAAACACGATGACGAATTTGTCAAGATAGGGTTTACAGACTCGGTTCATGAGATCCATGAACACCGCTGGCGCATTTGTTAGTCCAAAAGGCATAACTAAAAATTCGTAGTGGCCGTAGCGAGTCCGAAACGCGGTTTTTGGGATATCCTCCTCCTGAATTTTAACTTGGTGGTATCCCGATCTAAGATCAATCTTTGAGAAATAGCTCGCACCTTGTAGTTGGTCGAACAAATCATCGATTCAGGGAAGAGGATACCTATTTTTGATGGTTAACTTGTTCAATTCCCTGTAGTCGATGCACATTCGAAGGCTTCCGTCCTTCTTTTTCACAAATAGTACAGGTGCACCCCACGGGGAATAGCTAGGACGAATAAATCCCTTATCCAACAATTCCTGCAACTGGTTGGATAATTCTTGCATCTCGGACGGTGCAAGTCTGTAAGGGGCCTTAGCAACAGGGCCAGCTTGTGGTAACAGATCGATTCTGAATTCGACCTGTCAGGTTGGCGGTAATCCAGGAAGTTCCTCTGGAAAAACTTGTGGAAATTCGCGTACCACGGGAATATCGTCCACCCGTTTTTCCTCAGAATCAGCGGCCGTCAGGCTCGCTAGATACGCCACACATCCCTGACGTATATATTTCAACACCTTGAGGTGGGATATAAATGGTATCATGGTGCCGGATTTTTCTCCCTGCACTAATACCTCCTCGTCATCCGACACCCGGATCTTGACGACTTTCTTTTCACAATTTATTTCTACCTTGTTGCGTGCTAACCAATCCATTCCCACTATCACATCAAAACTACCCAGTTCTACCGGTAACAAGTCAATCAGAAAGGATTGTTCGTTTAGAATAAAAGGACAATTCCGAACGATTTGATTGACTATCATGGTCTTACCGTTAGCGACTTCTACGGTATAGGGTTCTATGGATTCACTAACCGGCATGTTTGCTATTAATAGGAATTTAACGGAGACAAAACTTTTATCAGCACCCGTATCAAATAATACTGAAGCGTAATGGTCAGAAATAAGGAATGTACCTGTCACTACGCTGGGGTCCTGGCGTGCTTCGCTCACCCCTATCACGAAAGCTCGGCTTCTCGCCGGGTTGGACGACGATGCCTGACCCGTGGGTTGTCTCCCGTTTCCTCCTTGGTTCAGTTTCGGGCAGTTTCTTTTGAAGTGATCCGTGCTGCCGCATTCGTAGCAGGCACGGCTAGTGGTCACCATTTGGTTTCCTTGCGGGTTTTGCTGCAGGGCTGGTTGGGTCCTAAATGGTTGAGCACGAATTGGTTGTGGTTGTCGATTTAGGTTGTTCAGGTTTGTCCTACATTTTGGTGCTGTGTGCCCAATCCTGCCGCACCGGTGGCACACCACCTCTTTGCACACGCCACCATGGTGGTAACCACATTTCCCACACTTAGGAAACGTTCCCTTCTGCGGTTCTTGCCTTCCGCCCGAACTAGTCATAGCGTAGTTCTGGGCAGTGGGTCTAGCCCGTTTACCTTGCTGCTTCTCCCGGATCCTATTGTCATACGTACCTCGCTTTCCCCCAGCAGACTCTCCTGTCACCTTTAGTGATCCACTCCTTAAGAAATCATATGTGACAATACCGGCCTGTGTCACTGCACCCTCATACGTTTGGTGTCCCCCCGCGTTAACTATACTCCTCACTACTGGAGTTAGTCCCCAAATATAACGCTCCACCCTTTTTGCCTCTGGGGTGACCAACCATGGTACTAATCGTGACAGCTCATTGAACCGGTTTGTATATCCCAAATGATCCGCCCCCTGCATTTCCAGGTTCCACAACTCATTTTCCAGTTTCTGTAATTCATTCTTTGGGCAGAAATTTTCCAAAACGAGAGCCTTAAGCTCTGTCCAGGTCATGCGGTTTGTCGCCGCCTGACCTCGAGTTTGTACTATGGTGTTCCACCATGTCAAGGCATGGTCGGTGAATGTACAAGTGGCGTACTTAACGACACAATCCTCGGGACAGTTGCTAATATTCACCACTGATTCTATTTTCTATCCATTTAACTAACCCATTCGGTCCTTCAGACCCGCTAAACTCTAATGGCTTGCACAACATAAAATCCTTGATCGAACATCCCCTGGATGCACGAATTGGTTCAGTACGGTTTGTCTCTACCGTAGGTATAGGGCCATTGCTGTCAGTAACGACCACCCTAGGCGGTGCGTCATTACTCGGAATAGTGTTATCATTCCTTGGAGGATTAGCATTTTGTTCCCCGTCATTATTTATGGGCGTTTGATTGCTCGGAGGGGTTGGATTGGTCGAGTTATTAATGCTGGCGGCGATGCGCGATACTATATCCGGTATCGCCGCCTCCAACTGTTGAGCAATCAAACGGCTCACATCTACTTCCGATGTTTTCGTTGATCGTTTCGGTGCCATTCTACACAACATTAAGAAATACATATAATCAATACCATCTCAAATTATAAAACACAATACATATTTCATTCATTAGTAAACATGGATACATATTACACAAACATCAGTTTACATACTTTCCAGTCAACATTACATAACTAAGTTTTATTACAAGGGCCCTATGTCGGTATCATCTCGACATAACCCGTAAAAGGGTCAGTGCTTGAATGATACCCAAAAGTATCTATAAAGATATGCCCAAAAGAGACCCACCCTAGGGGCCAGTGGTTGTATCATAGCTAACCAAGATTCACTCCGTGTTAGTATCACCACTAACTACTTACACAGAGTATCAAAAAGAAAATGGTCCCTGACTAACCCCATCCAAACATAACTACTAAACACGGTGGTATGCCCACCACATCATCACTGCCACCAACGCCACCACTACTGCCACCACCCCCCGGAGCCACGCCTCTAACCGCTGAACCATCATTAGGGAGTACGAGCACTCCCTGGTCAACCGGTCGATTGCATACTGGCAATCCAGTATGCGGTCACCAAGGTACACTCGTCTCTGTACCCCCACGGTCAGGGTGGCTGAGTGCTCATTTACTTGCTCTGTGAGCACTCGTAGCCAAGCTACCGCCTCCCGCTCCTGTCTGGGAAGGCCCCAGACAGGTAGAGCCATCGGCTCGGGCTGGGATGAGGACTCTCCCCGACGAGTAGCAGGTCGGGGTGGGGGAGAGGTCGGTGGGACACGCGGAATGCTGATCCGCGCCGTAAGGCGGGGACCAAATCCCGGAGGGACAGAGGTGGCCTGCGGTGCGATGGGAGTAGGGGATCTGACGATCCGGGTCGGGGAGGACTGGCTCGAGCTCCTGTGACTCGCCTCGCTAGGCTCGGAGTCAGATGACACGTGTAAGCTCCCGGAGTTTCCGGGGCTAACCTCCTCCGGATCCTCCTCTACAGATAAGCTATGCGGGCTTGACATTTTTACCTGCATACAAGTTAACAAGCATATAGTTCTTTCCATAGTGTAATTCATAATCAAATTAATACATACTTATTTATACAACTTTACCACATTATAATATTATCATATATTTACACATATGTTGCCAATTTTACCTATTTAAAGTTCCTCGTGACTTCCCCTGAATTCTCCCGTGCAGACAAGTCTGTTATTATGTTCCGGACCATAATAACTCACTTGTCCATCCAAGTTCATCCAGATCCCGTCACAATAAATTATTAGTTGATATTCTGATCCTATAATACTTGAGCTACTGGTTATATTTTAGGTATCTCTTTCAGACATCCTAATTCTTTATAACCAATGGCTCTGATACCAAGTTCTGTAACACCCCGTAACCGCAGCGGAAACGTACACGGGATGCAACAGACACATCTGATATCAACAGCATTGCTTATAAAGAAAATACCACTACATTAATTTATATCATATTACATTGTAGCTAGTTCCGTTACTGTCTAGGTGTTACACACGAGTTTTACCGATAAGACATTAATATATTCATTACAAAATATAGATCAGCAAGCTTCCAACAAGTAGCACAGATCATTAAGCACATTTCAATCATTCCATCTTGGGTATACCTAGAAAACATGTAAGAAAACGGGTCAACTACGAATAGTTGGTGAGTTTCACTAAATTAAATAAACACTGACAGATCATTTTAATAACCATTTATTAGCAATGAAATTATGCTGGGAACTATGTTACCCCAGAACAGTAATAACCTCTGGGAACTATGTTACCCCAGAACAATAATAACCCCTGGGAACTATGTTACCCCAGAACAATAATAACCTCTGGGAACTATGTTACCCCAGAACAATAATAACCTCTGGGAACTATGTTACCCCAGAACAATAATAACCTCTGGAAACTATGTTACCCCAGAACAATAATAACCTCTGGGAACTATGTTACCCCAGAACAACAATAACCCCTGGGAACTATGTTACCCCAGAACAATAATACCCCCTGGGAACTATGTTACCCCAGAACAATCCCACACGATAAACCATTTATATATTCTATGCATCAAACCATATATATATTTAAATATACAAGTATTTCCATACGATCAGTATGTACTTAAATACTTTAACAAATACATACTTTCCGCCCCGGGAAAATATTTAAAACAGTTTAGTAAAAGGGGCTCGTGAGAACTCACCTTTTTGTGAGTCGGTGGGTAATACAATGAACAGCTACGTGCCTGGATCTGTAATATAATATCTAGTCGTTACTATATAATTCCCGTAAATTAAATCCGTGTTAATCGGTACATCTGGGGACATTGTTAACCCAGTACTGTACTCGATCCGGGGACAATGTTAACCCCGTGACACTTCTAAGGACTCAGATTGTGCCATTACTTAGAGTCGGACGGTCAAAATTATCATTTTTATGTTTTCCTTGATTTGCGTGCCTAGCACGGTAATCCGTTTTTAGTTTCAAAAATGAGTTTATTCACACCCGACCCAAAAATGGTGTTTGACTGTTAATTTAGTTAAAGTGGTGAAATTAGAGCTCGGTTTGGACACCCCGTTTGGCCGCGGGGCCTGTTTCCGTCATTTAGGTGCCGGAAACAGTAAAATCGGGTAAAATTACCCAAATCATCCGAATTATTTTCGGATGATTTATAATTACTTAATTTACTTAGTTTTATGAAAATGGTCAATTTTTAGGTTTTTATATACCAGTCAGCTCGCTTATGCGAGTTTTGCCGGTTTTCACGTTTTAAGCTTTAAAAATTTGTTTTTATGTTCTTTTTAGCACAAATAATTACCCGTTTAGTCTCGGGTCTTGAAATTTTGCACAAAACTTATTTTGACAGTAAGAAACTTTATAAAAATTTTCCAGATTTATTTTCTTATATTTACATTTATTTATCTATTTTTAAACCTTATTAAAACACTAAATATGTCAAAAATACCAAAAGACTTTAGAAAAATCCCAAATTTTTCCGGGATGATCCCTGCCATTCTCATGACTCCCTGGAATTTTTCCAGAACCCAAAACTCATATTTCAAGCCATTTTCACAAAAAACCGAGCTAGAAAGCCCTAGAACTCGTTTTACCGAAAAGCCCCTTTAGACTTTTCCAACTGAGCTAAAATTTTGTGTGTGACTTTTATATGTTATAAAAAGCTTATCCTAAATTTTTCAGAATTTTTCATCAAGTTTAGCTATTTTTCACCATTTTTGGCCAAAACCGAGCATTAAATTCACCAAATATTCATCTTTTATCCAAAAATTACCAAAAATTCACAGATCTCATATTTTCATGTGTAGATCATCTCTGTGAAATTTCGTGACCCGAATCTAAGCACTCTACAATCTGTCCAAATTCACTAACTCACACGTAAACCGAACTATCTTGTGTTTTCTAGCGTTAGATCGCAAAGATCCGGGTTTCTAGCCTTTGCTAGCCACTAGATACAACACTTACAAGCACAATAACACTATACCAAGCAAGCTACACCAACAATCAAACCATTTCATTCATAGTGTCGGTTTTGATATAAAAACAAAGGTTTTAACCGTAGAAATCCATTCCCGACTCTTTTTACTCATTTCTTGGACCAAGATCCCTTGTATAACTTGTATACATCTCTTGATCATACAAGAGTCGGTTTCATCTCGGGTTTTCACCCATCTTTCACTTGGAAACTCATTTTAACAAGATTTTAACCGTAAAAATTCGTTATAAACTCTTTTAACTCATCACTTGGATCAAGATCCTTTGTATAACTTGTATACATCACTTGATCATGCGAGAATCGGTTTCAACACGGGTTTTCACCCATTTTTACATTTGAAACCTCCTTTTCTCAAGATCATGAAGTTAGAAAACAAAATTCAAGCTTAAAAACATATGTTATACCTTCAAATCTTGGTTAGAACTCAAGAAACTTGGATGGGTGTTGAAAGAGTTGAGAGATTTTGAGAGAATTGGTGTGAAAAAAAAAAATGTAATGTGTAAAGTGTGTGTGTGTGAGGCCGGCCATATGGTGGTGTGGGGGGGGCCCACATCTCAAACCATGGCCACACATTTGAATTACACAATCCGGATAATGTTGTGGATAGTCTGGTTCAGTTCGTTTCTCGTTTAAACTCGTAATTCGGCTTAAAACGAGCCTAAAATGGTCGTTTTTCGGGTTAAAATAAAATTTACATAAAACTGATTTAAAAACTTTAAAAACTCAAACCATAACATTAAAACATCATATTGTCGGTATTTGTGCATCTTTTTCGGTTTGATCGATCGTCTCTTGCTTGGTTTGATGTTAAAGGTTTCGTTTATCGTACCGACGTACTAATAAATCGAAATCCTTTTTCTGTGCTATAATTTACTTATCCCGAAGCATTAATACTTCGTAAACATCACTAAACATTATATACTTCGTCTATAATGTAATTCCCGATTCGTTCGGGTTTCAATAATCGTTCATTGGTTAATTGTAATTCCAATACGATTCACTATATAATCGAGTATGATTCGTACTATGAATCATATATACTCGTATATACGTACTATAACTCATATAATCAATATTAAATGACACGTAAATAGTATATACCGGCTAGGGTATACCTGGATTTGCCGGAATCGTTACAGTTACATAGTCCAAATGGCATTCTTCGCTAGGCGAAAGTTCTGTATGGATATGTAAAGGTGGTTTTCTCCTGATCTTCAGGAGCAATTGGGATTTGAAAGTATCCGGAGAATCCATCAAAAAAACAGTAGAACATTTTTCCAGATAAACGTTCAAGCATTTGATCGATAAAAGGAAGTGGAAAATGATCTTTTCTTGTGGCGTCATTAAGCTTCCGGTAGTCAATGCAAACTTGCCAGCCTGTGGTGGTCCTCATTGGTATTAGCTCGTCATTCTCGTTCATTACTGTTGTCATTCCTCCCTTCTTAGGTACTACTTGAACGGGACTAACCCAAGGTGAATCTGAAATTGGGAATATTAATCCGGCATCAAGGAGTTTGATTACTTCCTTCTTCACCACATCTTGCATGTTGGGATTGAGACGTCTTGATGTTTGACCACGGGTTTGTATTCTTCCTCCATGAGGATTTTGTGAGTACAAAAGGAAGGACTGATGCCCTTGATATCCGTAATCTTCCATGCAATGGCCTTCTTATGGTTTTTAAGAACCTTAAGAAGCTCGTCTTTCTCTTCTTTAGAAAGGTGAGATGAAATAAATACTGGGAGTTGAGAGTCTTTTTCTAGAAAGGCGTATTCGAGATGGTTTGGAAGTTCTTTTAACTCTAAGGCTGATGGTTCTTTGATTGATGGTTTTTATTATTCATTACATTCAGTGATCTCACATACTATTTCTGATGTTTCGTGATAGTTAGTATTGAGATTCTTGTTTTCTAAAATGGGTATGGTGATGGTTTTTTCTAAGACTTGCGTTTCTAGTGGGTTGTTGATGGAGGAATCTCGCATATAGAAACTCACGATAGAATCTATGATGTCGACATAACATAACGTGTCATCGTGATGTCGCGGATATTGCATAGATTTTCCTATGTCAAAAGTGATTGCCTCGTCGTTAACCCTGAGAGTGAGCCACAATGTGAATCAGGAGTTTCCAGTAGTTCGGTAAATATTTCTTCTCACATGATGACCATTCAACCTCATAACCAATATCCTCCAAATAGTGTTCTATCTGTTCATCATCAAATATTGTGCATGGATCACCGACATTGTCTCCAGTCTGTAGTGCCTTTCTGATTATACCTTCATTTACGGTAACCTTCATATTGTTGACTTTGAAACGATCTTGGAACTTTCTTTATGTGTCCTAGCATTGTCCCAAAATTGCTTGATCCAAGAATAATGAATCTCTGAATCCGCTGAGATAGCAAATGATAAAGGACCCGAGTGTAATCCTTTGATCATCGAGACAAAAACTTTGAACTTCTTTCTTGTCGGGATCTCCAATGAACAGTAACTGTTATGACCCTGGATACATCAAAGAACCAGTAGTGTTGTTAATTGAGTTTAAAGAGAAACAAACTATGTACAAAGATTAAAAGAAACTAAACTATACAAAGACTAGGTGTTACTAGAAGTTATCAAGTGCCGGAAAAATAAAGGAAAGGGGCATCAAAGGCTTCATACCCAAAAAAGAGGATCCCTCCACCTTTGCTACCCCTCACAATTATCTTAAAGATCATAAATCCTTTACCCTAATTACTATTATCTCAAGTACACAACCAGCAAATATCCATAAAAACATAAACAAATAAAAAGTGGGCTTGGGCCTTGTCTTTTCTATCCTTCATTGCCCACTTTGGCAGCCTCCTCTTCAACCGTTGCATCCTTCCCTGCATCCATCATATCCACTTCCTGACCACCAGCCGCAGTCTCTACGCTTTCACCAGTCTCATCTTCACCGCCACCCAACGCTGTCAAGGATTGTTTCCACTTCGCCAGGTCCCATGCTGATTTGTCGATTGAAGGATCATTAGCTTCGGTCACAAATTTGATCCTGGCTTGGAATACCGACTTGGCAGCCCAGATCTTTGCTCCATTAGTGGTGCGGGTCAATTCCTCTTGCAACTGAGCTTCACGTAAGGATGCATGTTCCTCGGCTTGTTTCTTTTCCTTGGTCATCTTGGCAAGCGCTTTGTCCTTTGTAACAGCCATGGTCCTCATACCAGAAAGGGTCTCCTCATAGCTCTTAGCGGAGTCCAAAGCCTGTGAGTTGCAGCGAAATATGTTCAAAAGGATTTTGGATTTACAATAGCAGTTAAGAAGGATAAAGGATCCTTGCGGGCGTGGTTCATGGATTGGTGTGGACTTTGGAGTCTCTTTCTTAACAATCAGACAATCTATGTCTTCAAAGAAATTTGAGAAGCAGACTTTCCAGATTTCTGAGCACCTACAAAGCACTATTTAAAGATAAGTTTTCCATTATTTTTTTTATTATCAAACACTAGAAATTCTTACTTGACATGTTGCTAATTGATTCCGAAATTTTCTCTTAAAAAGCTTCGCTAAAATTAGCTTGAAAAGTTCGGACCTCTGGATCCAGTGCAAGGAACTTCTTAACTCTCTCTTCAACTCCAGGAAGCTTGGCCAACAAAGCAAAGTTACTACAGAGAAAATCAAAAATAAACACGTTAGAAGAAGAATAAGTTGTACTCTCCGGCTTGTCCCAAGGAAACTATATAGATATATGATAATTATATCTAGCTTGTCAAAACTCATATGTTTTTGCAGGAAGTTTGAATTCAAAGGCAAAATGACAGCTGTGATCTTATCACAACCACCATTTTAGGGGCAATTGTTAGGGCACAGAAATTTAACACTGTGGATACGTTATCCTGACATATATTCTTTGATCAGTTATCCTTAGTCAGATGCTGTCAGGATCAAGGATCCTCAATACTTATTATTCACTAATGATTGTTTCTCATATGTAGTCTTGTATTTAGCGGTGTAACGGCTAGAAGACTCAGTCTATCCACTATCTCGCAGTCAAGAAGATATAACACGTGGTCAAATGGCAGTAACACGTGTAGTGCGGATAATGGCGGATTTATAGGACATTAGTTATTTCTTTTTGTTATTAATATTGAAGCTTGATCAGTATAGAGCACATTCATTCATTCGTTCTCTCTCTCACACTACGACCAGAAAGAACACCTACTGCACACAAACACTTAAATCTTTTGTAACTACTGATCATTGCTTCCACAATTGTAAGCTTGTTTTTTATTAATAAAGTGGTGATAGACGATTTTTCATCACCCGGGGTTTTTGTGCCGGCGATCCAACCAAGATCAAGTGCTTTTCCTCGCAACAAATTTCTGTGTTATTGCTTACATTCGTTTCATAATCGTTATTGCCATACAAGCACTATACCTCACTTTACAAATTTGGTTACATTATCCTAAGTCAATTTTTGACCAAAACACACACCACTTGGATTGTTAGGGCATAAAATTTATGCTGAGGATCCTCTATTTCTTAAGTGACTTGTGGATCAGTTATCCTTGAGATATGTTCCAGGTTGCGAAGGATAAGGATCCTTGGTATTGTTGTTTACTAACGATTGTATTTGAGTGGTGTTATGATCAATATGTATAACGGTTGGACGACATGGTCACCCTATTTAATCGCTACTGGACTACTTCCGCACGTGGTCAAGGAGATGGGAACGGCTAGTGGGAAAAGTGGCGCAATAATAGGAGTTTTAGTTAATTGTTGTTTACTTTATAATGAGATATGAGATCGGCTAGGGGACACACTTGTTTTTACTTCGCATAACTCAGTACTATTCAGAATTCTCTCAAGCAATCACACACACACACACTTAGCTATTCTTGTATTACCGATCCATATCTCCACAATTGTAATTCAATTCCTTGATTAATATAGTGGTGATAGACAATTGTCGCACCCAAGGTTTTTATGCCGGCGATCCTCTAAAGATCAAGGGCTTTTCCTCGTATAAATCCTTGTGTTTGTGTTTGCAAATGATTCATAATCGTTATTATCAACTTAGCACTAAACCTCAACTAACGAATTTGGTTATTTTATCCTTATTCGATTTTTGACCAAAACAATTTGGCGCCCACCGTGGGGCAATCGGTGCTATAATCCAGAAAATATCCTATAAATATTCAACATTTTCAATCAATACCACCATTGATGGCCTCTCAACAATCTTCTGCTTCATCCACCGTACCTTCATCAGTTTCTCACCCATCAAGAACTTTACCACTGATGCCTCCTCCATTAACAGGAGCACCTAGGACTACTACTGCTGGAAACAAGACACAGCTACCAGTCATCCAGAGCTCAAAGACCACTGCTATCACTTCGGTGGTTAACTCTAACAATGATGTTTCTGCTGTGTTTTCGCAGGTTAAAGCATATATGGAGCAGCAAAGCAAGACTAACCAGAGGATCCTTTATGAGATAGAATATCTCAAGAGGACTAAGAGTCCAGCAGTAGATCAGACTCCCCTAATGGCTAGGATGCTGGATTTTACCACCCCAGGATCCTTGGCTCAACCTATTCAAGGATCGTCAATCCTTCAACCGGGGCCCATGGGTGGAAGACATACATTTACTCAACAAAGAGGTAACACATATAATACTATATCCTTATATGCTAATCTTGGTTCCATGCAGGATGCAGGTATCAACCAGGCTATGACTAAGGAACTACAGTAGCTTAAGGATATGATATCCAGCGTACTAGGGGTGGTCAACCAATCCCAGAAATACTAGAATGGAGCCACAAGTTATCCATATTTTCTCCACCTATTTGTGATGCAGAAATCCCAAAATAATTTCAGACCCCCAACATGAAGGTGTATGATGGAACAACTGATCCGGAAGAGCATGTGGCTCAGTATAGGGAGAGGATGGAGATCAATCCAATTCTTGAAAGACCAAGGAAGCTTGTCTATGAAAGGGTTTCGGATCCACACTAACAGGATCTGCACTTAAATGGCTTCTAAGTCTTACTCCCTTTTATGTTACTTCTTTTTCACATTTAGTTAACTTGTTAAATAGCCAGTTTTCTTGTAGTAGGAAATTTGAAAAGTTAACTAGTGACTTATATAGAGTTGTCCAACCTTATGATGAATCCCTAAGGGATTTTGTTACAAGGTTTGGTAGGGAGGCCCTAGAGATCCCTAATCTTGATATGGCTATGGCTGTTGAAGCTTTCAAGATGGGGCTACATAGGGGCTCCCCAACCATCTTGTGATGACTCCTTTTGCAGGACTTTAAATGAAGTCAGGAACAGGGCACTCAGATTTATAAGGCTAGATGATGACAAATAGATCCAAGAACGTTTAGGGGCTCTAACAAAGCAAGAATCTCCTGACAAGAAACAAGGATCCTTATTCAGGAACAAAAATTCGAAGCCTTTCTCCAAATTCAACAATCAAAATGTCCGAGCAGTTGAAGAAGGAGACTATGATAATGAAGATTATCCAAGCATTTTCGAATATTGCTTCTCTGTTGATACTCATGGTTTGATTTGTGCCATGAAGGATCTTGGAGAGAAAGTAAGGTGGCCTCGAAAAAATGAGAAAACAACAACCTTCAAAGACAAATCCAAATGGTGTGCATTCCATGAGGATTTTGGCCATCAGGCCGATGATTGTATTGGTTTAAGGAGGGAAATTGGATACCTCCTAAGAAAGGGCCACTTCAAGGAGCTAGGATCCAGGTTCCTGAAGATGTACCGCAAAACGCAACTCCGCCCCCACCAGATGCTCAAGTCATCAACTTCATCTCTGGTGGCTCGGATATATGTGGAACTTCCTTCTCTTCAGCCAAGAGACATGCTAAAGAGACGAAGCTGGAGAACGGGAGAGACTTGTCATGTCCACTACCTTGACGACTGATAAGAGAATCTTCTTTGATGAAGAGGATAAAACAAGCATCCAGGATCCTCATCACGATGGTTTGATTATGACTTTATTTATTTCTAACCATTATGTGCGCAGGATCCTAATCGTTGGTGGAAGTTCAGTCTACATCATCCAACACGATGTACTCCAGAAGATGAATATCCCGTATTCGGAAATCATTCCCCGAATCTCTGTGCTAGTTGGCTACAGTGGCGAAACAAAGAAAACAATGGGGGACATCAAACTCCCAACATACATTGAAGGGTTAAACTCTTACCAAAAATTTTGTGTGATTGATAATTTGTCTTGCTGAAATGTTATTCTTGGCAGGCCATGGGTACATGGAATGAAAGTAGTAACCTCTACTTATCATCAGTGCATCAAACTACCAACTCCTTGGGGAGTAGTAAGGATATATGGTGGCCAAGTGGAAGCTAAGAATTATTATTCTTCATCCATGAAGCCAATAGCTAAACAAGCGATAGCATAGCAACTACAACAACATCCTAGGAACGTGATGAAGGCTCGAGAACAGGACCTAAAAGAAGTATCCTTGGATCCCGAGGATCTAGACGTAAAAATTTTCCTAGGATCCAGTATCCCTAATGAGATGAAGAGGATATAGTATCCTTTCTCAAGCGACGAAAATCCACATTTGTCTTCAGGCACTCAGACATGAGGTTGCACACAAAGAATAAAATATTCAAGTGGACGGAGAAACATGAGGTTGCACTCAAAGCCTTGAAGGATTACTTATCCTCAGCACCAGCATTAATGAAGCCAGTAGACGGGGAACCCCTATCCTTGTACCAAGTTGTTTCAGGAAATGCAGTAAGTGCTGTCCTTGTAAAGGATCATGAGGGTGAACAACATCAAATTTATTATGTAAGTAAAAGTCTTTTAGATGCTGAAGCTAGGTATTTTCGTTTAGAATAGTTAATTCTTGCACTTATTATGGCTTCTACTAAGTTAAGGCATTACTTTGAAACTCATACTGTAATTGTGAAAACTAACTATCCTATAAAGAATGTTCTTAGAAAACCAGAGATATCAGGTAGGATGGCTAAATGGGTTGTGAAGCTAAGTGCATATGATATTCAATATGAGCCAAGGAATGCTATAAAGTCTCAAACATTAGCTGACTTTGTGGCTGATTTAAGTAGTGATCTACAAAAGGAAGCCGACTTGGAGGTCCAACAGTTGGAAGAAACCAAGGATCCTTAGATCTTGTTCACAGATGGAGCATCCAACGTAATAGGAACAAGATTAGGTATCATACTAAAATCGCGACAGGTGGACATAATACCCCAGTCTATAGCATGTGAGTTTCAAGCCACTAATAATGAAGCAGAATATGAGGCTCTAATTGCATGTTTGAAACTAGCTAAGCACATGAGGATCAGGTATCTTCAGGTGTATATAGATTCGTTATTAATAGCTAACCACTTTAATGGCTCATATGTTGTTAAAAGAGAAAAACTAATTAGATATCTAGATATTGTGAAAGAACTTTCAAAGTTCTTCAATTTTTTTAGTATTATACAGGTACCAAGGGAAGAGAATGTTGGGGCAGATGCCTTAGCAAATCTAGCTTCATCTTTGAAGATTCTGAAAGCTACGAAGTTACCAGTCATCCATATGCTCTCACCAGCAATATGAGAACAAGCAGTTGGGGAGATAACACCCAACAAAGAGATTGTGCTTTGGGATCCATTATCCTCAAATAATCAAGGATCTTGGATTCTCCTGATCAAGAAATTCATTCAAAATGGAGAGATTCCCGTTACAAAGAATCCTAAATCCTTCAAACCTAAGGTATCATAATACATTTTATTACATGATGTTCTATATAGGAAATTTATTGCGGGTCCATACTTGAGGTGTATCGAAGATCCTTAAATTGAAGAGGTGCTTAAGCACTTTCACAAAGGAGATTGTGGTAATAAAACTGGAGGCAAAGCCCTATTCTCTAGGATTCTAAGAACAGGGTACTTCTGGCCAACCATGAAGAGAGATGCTATGAAATATTAAAAGAATTGTGATGCTTGTCAAAGACATGGCAACATCCTACACCAGCCAGCTGAACATATGTATCCTATATCCTCATCATGGCCTTTCATGAAGTGGGGGATGAATATCATGGGTAAACTACCTAAAGCGCCAGGAGGAAAATTATTCATGCTTGAAATAAGTGATTACTTTTCAAAGTGGATAGAAGCAGAAGCTTTTGTTCAAGTCCGCAAAAAAGAGGTGATATCTTTCATTAAAAGAAATATTATTACTAGATTCGGTATCCCTTTAGAAATTATTTGTGACAATGGTTCCCAGTTTATCGGGAAAAGAACCACTAACTTTTGTGACAGTTGGGGCATCAAGATGATCACTTCTACACCAGTTCACCCTCAAGCCAATGGTCAAGCAGAATCAAGTAACAAGATTATCATCAACAACTTGAAGAAGAAAGGCAAGTGGGCTGAGGAACTTCCTTATGTTCTTTGGGCTGATAGAACAACACCAAAGAATGCAACATGTCAAACACCCTTTTCATTGGTGTTTGGATCAGAAGCTGTAATCCCTACATAAATGGTGGTTCCTACTGCTAGAACAAGCATCCGTGATCCTGAGGCCACTAATGAAATCCTTCTTGAAGACCTAGATACTGTTGAAGAACTTAGAGACCTAGCCAAGATCAGAATGGCAGCGTATCAACAAAGGGTAAGTGGGGCATACAACAAAAGTATCATGATCAGAAGATTTCAAGAAGGAGATATAGTCTTGAGGAAAGCCTTCCAAAATACAACTAATCCAGCGGATGGAAAGCTAGAACCTAAGTGGGAAGGCCCCTACTTGATTGAGTCAGAAGCTGGAAATGGGGCATATCACCTGCTGACTATGGAAGGCAACAGGTTACCAAGAGCATGGAATGTTATCCACCTGCTGACTATGGAAGGCAACTGACTATGGATCAAGTATCCTTAAAGGATCAAGGATCCTAAAATTGGTAATATCTATCTGATCACTTATTTATTTCAGATTCTTATTAATTTAAGGATAACATATCCTTAACGTTTTTCTTTTCCAGATTTTAAATAACAATGCAGGATACTAGTAAGAGGTTCAATGATCAAGAGGTTGGCCACCTCTCCCTCACACTCAAGGTACATTTTTGTTTCCTTTGGCCTAGCCCACGATTAAGGTGTGACCCCCGATGGTCATATCTTCTAAGGTTTAAAGGTTTTCACCTTTCTTATAAATTAAAGTTTCTACACTCTCTCCTGGAGTGCACGTTATCCAACGTATAGTCCGGGGCAGCGGGACCAGTACACGCTTAGTGGCTGACAATTTCGTTGCTTTCGGCTATATGGAGGATCCTACGATTTATGGTAGACGTACCATACCCCCGGTTTATAACATTTTAATGTTATCTTAATACAAAGGTTTCTAACATTTTCATGTTAGCTAAGGTTTTGGCGTCTTCGCGTCACTTACATTTGGGATAAATCCCGGTTTGGGCGAGTCCCCAGTTTGACATCCGTTTATTTGGGCTTGTCCCCAGTTTATTGGGCTTGTCCCCAGGATATTTGGGCGTGTCCCCAGTTTATTGGGCTTGTCCCCAGGATATTTGGGCTTGTCCCCAGTTTATTGGGCTTGTCTCCAGGATATTTGGGCGTGTCCCCAGTTTATTGGGCTTGTCCCCAGGATATTTGGGCTTGTCCCCAGTTTATTGGGCTTGTCTCCAGGATATTTGGGCTTGTCCCCAGTTTTTTGGGTTTAATACCAATTAATATTATATTTTTTTTGCATCAGATATCTTAAGTTCAATTGCAAGGATCACAGAAGGATCAATACTAATAAATTCGGGATCCTTAACTCGTTTTTGCAGAAGAATCAACACTTATGGTAACTTAGGTCTAATTAGATCTTATGGTATGACTTCTACTTATTGATTTACATTTACTTGGTTTAAATCTTTATAAATTCTTTTATGTAAGGATCCTGGATCCTTAATTTTTTTTTATAATGATATTCTATCCTTAAAACTTTTTACTCAAGAATATTTCCTAAAACTTTCAACAAGGCTAAGACTATATCAAACTTACTTTAAGAATAACAAACAACAAGCATATAGCTAAAAGATTTAAATTATTATTAATCATAAGTCACTTGGACTTACCCAAAATTTTTAACTCGGATTTCACCATTCAAAATATGGACCATACACCCGGGTTAAGCAAGTGTTACTAGATGTTCATGATTTGTAGGAATAATAAAAGGAGTTGGATATATAGCCGGAAGGGAAGTTCCCAAGGAAACTCTGTAGATATATGATAGTTATATCTAGCTTGTCAAATGTCATCTGTTTTTGCAGGAAGTTTGAACTCAAAGGCAAAATGACAGTTGTGATCTTATCACAACCGCCATTTTGGGGGCAATTGTTAGGGCACAGAAATTTGACACTGTGGATACGTTATCCTGGAAAATGTTCTTGGATCAGTTATCCTTAGTCAGATCCTGTCAGGATCAAGGATACTCAGTACTTATTATTTACTAACGATTGTTTCTCATGTGTAGTCCTATATTTAGCATGTGTAACGGCTATTAGACGTGGTCTACCTATTTATTCGCTACTAGACCCATTCAGCACGTGGTTAAAAGGAATGGGAGCAGCTAGTGGAAGAGTGGCACAAAAGTAGGAGTATTTGTTATTTCTATTTTCGTATTTGTTTTGGATAAAAATCTACTAAGGATAATGTATCCAAATCTGTTAATGTGAGGTCTAGTTCTACGATAACAATAACAATTATATGAACGAAAATGGAGTGAACACAGTGATTTGTTGCGAGGAAAACCTTTTGACCTTGTTCAGATCAAAAGAAAAAAACCCCGGGTGATAACAACTCGTCGATCACCGGTTTATTAATATCAAAAAAGGGTTACAAAGGCTGTGGAGATTGGATCGATGTTATAGTAGTAGCTAACGTGTATAGAGAGAATAGTGAGTTCTGCTCTGAGTGTGTGTGAATACAAGTGTCATATCTAATCGATCTTATCTCGATATATAGAAAATAAATACAACAATAAGTCCTATCTATTCACCACTATCCCACTAGTCTTCCAACATCCAATGACCACGTGCTGGTAGCTTCCAAGTTGCGAGATTTAAGATGGACCAAGTCACATAGTCGTTACTTATGTTGAACAATAACCTACACACATGAAACAATTGTTAATTATATTAACCTCTGAGGATCCTTGATCTTCGACATGGTTCTGGAGCTCTTTGGGAAGATAACTGATCCAGACATATCTTCAAGTTTAACATATCCTCAGCAGAGAAAATAACAGTCCTAACAATTGTTCCCAAAATGGCGGGTGATAGTGGAACACAGCTGTCATTTTGAATTTCAAACTTCTGCGAAAATTGGATGATGGGATGGTTTGCCAGACATATTTACCATTTGGCCCCTGAGATAAACATAACCGCATATATATGCTGCCCTATCTCTTTCTTATAATCATATATCCAAGCAACGCATCAGGTATCCATCTCTTTCTTAACTTATTTTCTTTGTCTTTGGAATAATGTCTACTGTTTTGTCTTCTTCTTCCCCTTCACACCATTCCGACCAAGCGTCCGAAGAGTCTGCATTATCTGAGATGCTGTCACACCCGGCCCTGAGCGGCGGAAACAGCCGGGCGCGCACGAGTGGGGATTGATAATTAAGCACGGGCCATTGCAAAACATTCAAAGATTTTTATTGCGCATGAGAAGTTTAGTACAAACACATTACATTGTTCAAAGATTACAAAAAGAAACATCCAAGTATAAAACTGAAGATTTCCTCGCCATATCCCCTTGCGCGGCGGGTAACCGTGCGCATCGAGGGGATAAAACCAAAATCTTCCAAAAAGCTTGTTTTAGATGTTCAGCGTGTGGTGCTCTAAGTGTGACTCCATGCGCTACCTAGTTATCCCCTGAAAGACACGTAAAAACATTTGAATCAGTATAAACTGAGTGAGTTCACAAGTTTTAGTAACTTGATAAAATCATTCTGAAACATTTCTGGCAACATCATTAACATCTGCTTGGTAAAATCGTATTAACACATAATTCTGACAATATTCTGATAGAAATCGTTCCGCGGGTTACGCGTGAACAAATTCTGGATACGGTGCTCGTCCATGTTAGTGGCGCAGCCACTACGAGCTAAAATAACGTAAAACCGTCCCGCGAGTTACGCGCAGACGTTTCTGGAAAACTATGCTCGTCTATGCAAAGAGGCATTGCCCCTACGAGCTAAGGATACTGTCCCGCGGGTTACGCGCGAACAATTCTGAGAAACTGTGCTCGTCCATGCAAAGAGGCATTGCCCCTACGAGCTAAGGATACCGTCCCGCGGGTTACGCGCAGACGTTGTGCCGGAAAACAAGGTGCTCGTCCATGCAAAGAGGCGCGACCCCTACGAGCGGGCTCAACCCCATAGTACTGCCCCATACCAGGCACTCGTCCATGCAAAGAGGTGCGACCCCTACGAGTGGGCGGATCAAACCAGCAGTCCCTACCCTTAGAGTTCCAATGGTAAAGTGATCACTTACTCGAGTTCTAGCGCACATACATTGAAAACCTTAGATAACCGTTTGCATTGCTCATCATGAAACATAACTTAAACACATAATCGCTTGCATAGCTTGTAAGTATACCATGATAAAACATTATTTAACTACGTGTCCCTCGCCCCGAAAGCAGTTTAAAAACAGTGAAAACAGTGAAAATAGGGGCTGTGAGACTCACCTGTGGTTCTTGTTAAGAGATTAATCGAGATTCGGGTTTTCTTGGTGTTGGCCTTGGAATCGAAGGTCTAGAATACGATTAAATAACAAGTATATATATTAAGATCAAGAAATAGGAGAATATAAGGGTTGGATAGTAGGTCTCAAGGTTATATTCTCGGCTTACCTAGTAACAGGATCGGAGCTGGAAACAACGGATGCTTGGGAAAGGATTAGTGCAAGTTTGTAGTTCTTTGAAGTGTGTTTTGGGTGATAATTTAGGCTACAAATTTATAGGCAAACTCAAGGGAACACAATCCCTTGCTTTAGGGGATTAAAATCTTTTCATATCTAAATGTAATGATGATAAAGTATGGAAGTTATTATTATTTACTTAAGAGTGGAGTGGTGGATAAAAGATTTTGATTTGATTTGGACAGAACATGCAGATCTGGGGTTGGTGAGAATAGGGTGGCTGACAGTTGACTTTTCATGTTACAGTGTGCTTTTTCCGGTACTTTTGTCAGTGTACAGTAAAAAGTGGAAAATCTCTGAAACACGCTACTGTTTCCTTTCGGGCGGGAGTAATCTCCTTAACTGGAGAATAGACCAAGTGTTCTGCGCGTATAACTTGGTGCGCATAGCTTTCTGCGTATAGGACATGTCTTTGCTGCGGGTAGGTGCGTAACCTTCTCGCAGTTAGGGACATTTGAGTTTCATTTGTAGATTCTCCAGGTGGTCTTGGTATTTCAACATAGTGATCAGTCATGTTGAAGTCAATTCCATCTTGGAGCTTCAGACAAACTAGCTCTCAACGTTCCCGCCATGCGGGTAGGTTAGTTCCCTTCCGCACGCGCATAAACGATGTAGGATGCACCCGCCTTAGCATCATGCGGGATGGTCAACCCATAGTCAACATAATGTTTAAGTTACATGAAAACATAAAGCCAAATCATTCACGCATGGCGCATATAACATATGCTCACGCTGGTTCTTAACATGGTGCGCTCGCGCAGGTTGCACATAACAACTGCACGCGCTGACTAACATGGCGCGCTCGCGCAGGGCGCACATAACATATGCACGCGCTTAATATTTACAATCACCTAATTATTAGGTTGATTACTTAGCTTATGGGTTTGGGAAATTACCGGTTGTCACATTCTCCCCTCGTTAAACGAATTTCGTCCCGAAATTTAGGAGACGTTGCTGGCAGAAGCCATGTTCTGAAAGAGGTGTGGGTATTTCATGCGCATCTGATCTTCTCTTTCCCAAGTGAATTCAGGCCCACGCCTCGAGTTCCATTGAACCTTTACTAACTTGATTTTGCTCCTGCGTAACTTTTGTTCTTTCCAATCGGTTACTGCTATAGGTTCTTCTACGAAGTGCAGCTGTTTGTCGATGTGAATCTCTTCCATCGGCAAAATTAACGTTTCGTCAGATAAGCACTTTTTGAGGTTGGACACATGAAACGTATCATGAACTCCACTGAGTTCGGCGGATAAACGAAGTTTATAAGCAACCGGACCGATCCTTTCCAGGATCTCAAATGGTCCAATGTAGCGCGGATTCAACTTTCCTCGCTTGCCGAAACGGGGGACTCCTTTCCATGGAGAGACTTTCAAAAGTACTTTATCCCCTACTTGAAACTCCAACGGTTTCCTTCTCATATCAGCATAACTTTTCTGTCTGTCGCGCGCTGCCTTAAGGCGATCCCTTATCTGAAAAATCTTGTCTGTTGTTTCTTGGATCACTTCTGGACCAGTCATTTGCTTGTCACCCACTTCAGCCCAGCACAGTGGGGATCTACACTTGCGCCCATACAAAGCTTCGAACGGCGCAGCCTTGATACTTGTGTGATAACTGTTATTGTAAGAAAATTCAACCAACGGAAGGTGGGTATCCCAACTACCTCCAAAATCGATCGCGCACGCGCGCAGCATATCTTCCAATGTCTGGATCGTTCGTTCGCTTTGTCCATCCGTTTGGGGGTGATAAGCCGTACTCATGTCCAGTCGAGTACCTAACCCCTCTTGTAATGATCTCCAAAACCTTGAGGTGAACCGACTATCTCTATCAGAAATGATGGACACTGGGACTCCATGTTTTGAAACTACTTCTCGAATATATAGTCGGGCTAACTTTTCCATTTTATCAGTTTCTTTAATCGGCAGGAAGTGCGCTGACTTAGTTAGCCGATCTACAATAACCCATATCGTGTCGTAACCCCCAGGTGTCCTTGGCAGTTTGGTGATGAAGTCCATAGAGATTTGTTCCCACTTCCACATGGGAATTTCTGGCTGTTGAAGCAACCCTGATGGTTTCTGACATTCAGCCTTTACCTTTGAACACGTCAGGCACTTACTGACATGTGTCGCGATGGCGCCTTTAAGATTGGGCCACCAATACAGTGTTTTAACATCTTGGTACATCTTGTCTGCGCCAGGATGTACGGAATACCGCGTCTTGTGAGCTTCGTTTAATACCTGCTCGCGCAATCCTCCCTTGAGAGGGACCCATATGCGGTTAGCGAAATATAGATTGCCGTTCTCTTTCAGTTCCAAACTCTTAATCATTCCCCCAAGGGCTTCGTTTTTAACAAACTCTGGTTTCAAGGCTTCTTGCTGAGCGTCTCGGATGCGGGTAGAGAGATCTGCGTGAATGGTCAACCTTAGAGCCTTGACTCGTAGCGTTTTTATTCGCTCCTTCCTACTTAGCGCGTCTGCCACCACATTCGCCTTTCCAGGGTGGTATTTTATTTCACAATCATAATCGTTCAACAATTCAACCCATCTTCGTTGCCTCATGTTTAAATCCTTTTGATCAAATATATGTTGAAGGCTCTTGTGATCCGTAAAGATTATACACTTTGTACCATAGAGGTAATGGCGCCAAATTTTTAGCGCGAAGACAACCGCTCCAAGTTCCAGATCATGCGTTGTGTAGTTCTTTTCATTGGTCTTAAGTTGGCGCGAGGCATACGCTATGACTTTGTCTCGCTGCATAAGGACACATCCGAGTCCTTGATGTGAAGCGTCGCAGTAAACGACGATGTCATCTGTCCCCTCGGGCAGAGATAGAATTGGCGCACTACATAACTTCTGCTTCAACATTTGAAACGCTGCTTCCTGGTTTTTGCCCCAAACAAACATCCTGTCTTTCTGAGTTAGCGCGGTCAGAGGTAGAGCTATCTTGGAGAAGTTCTCAATGAAGCGTCGATAGTAGCCAGCTAGTCCTAGGAATTGCCTCACCTCAGTTGGGGTTTTTGGCGCTTCCCAGTTTTCGATGGCCTTGACTTTGGAAGGATCAACGTGAATTCCTTTCTCGTTTACAACGTGACCGAGGAAGTGAACTTCTCTAAGCCAAAATTCGCACTTGGAAAACTTCGCATACAACTTTTCTTTCCTTAACAATTCCAAAATCAATCTCAGGTGTTGCTCATGCTCGGCCTTGGTCCGAGAGTAAATCAGAATATCATCTATAAACACAATCACAAACTTGTCCAAGTATGGTTTGCACACACGGTTCATCAGATCCATGAATATAGCCGGCGCATTAGTTAGCCCGAAAGGCATCACTAAGAACTCATAATGGCCATATCTAGTTCGGAAGGCTGTCTTTGGCGCGTCTCCCTCATGGACCCTAAGTTGGTGGTATCCTGACCGTAGATCTATCTTCGAATAATAACTGGATCCCTGCAACTGGTCAAATAAGTCGTCAATCCTCGGTAAAGGGTACCGATTCTTGACTGTCAGCTTGTTCAGCTCCCTGTAGTCAATACACATTCTGAACGAACCATCCTTCTTCTTTACAAACAGTACTGGAGCTCCCCAAGGTGAGAAACTTGGGCGAATGAAACCCTTATCCAATAGTTCCTGTAACTGATTGGATAGTTCTTGCATCTCAGATGGAGCTAATCGATAAGGCGCTCGGGCTACTGGCGCAGCTCCTGGGACCAAATCAATTCGAAACTCGATTTGTCGCGGCGGCGGTAATCCGGGCAGATCTTCAGGAAAAACTTCTGGAAATTCGCGCACTACCGGTAAGTCTTCAATTCTTCGCTCATCTTTCTTCTCTACTACATGCGCCAGGAAGGCGTAGCACCCTTTCCTTAGGCACTTACGCGCCTTTAGGCACGAAATCAGTTTCGTCGCAACTCCCTTTCTTTCCCCTTGGATCATCAAAGTTTCTCCGTTCAACAGTGGGATCCGAACCTGCTTCTCATGACAAACAATCTCCGCGAGATTCTCGACCAACCAATCCATACCTACCACAATATCGAAACTTCCCAAATCTATTGGCAACAAGTTTATATTGAACTCATGACCTCCCATGACTAATACACATTGCTCAGTCCTTTCATTCGCGCATAACTGCCTACCATTGGCTAGTTCTATAGTATAAGGTTTGTCTAGCCTACTGGTCGCTAAGCCCAGGGAGTTTTTAAACTCATGGGATATAAAACTTAGGTCAGCGCCAGTATCAAATAAGACAGATGCATAATGACCGTTAAGCAAAAACGTACCGGTTACCACATTCGGCTCTTCCTTTGCTTCACCCGCGCCGATCACAAAAGCTCTCCCGCGAGCTTGGTTTCCTTTCTGTGGGCAATCCCGACTGAAGTGTCCAGGCTTCCCGCATGCGTAGCAGCTGTCGCTCGATCCAGCTTCTCTGATGCGACAATTCATCGCCTTGTGTCCTGGTCTGCCACATTTGGCGCATTCGATTTTTGCGCATTCACCCTCGTGGTGATACTTGCATTTGCTGCACCATGGGCGAGGCCCGCTGTATCCTTTTCTTGATGGTTCCGCGGCTTGAATCGCGTAAACCCTTGTGCTTTCCTGCTTCTTGGGCGGTGGTTGCTTGAAGTCTGACCCTCGGTGGGAGTTCCATTTCCTCTTGGAGTCGGAGGTTCGCTGCTCGTTCAAGCGGGTGGTCAACATACCCGCACGAACCGTATCCCTTGTAAGGGTGATGGCTCGCGCAACCGCCTCGTCAAAGGTCGGAGGTGCGGCGGCGTTGAGCGGGACTCTAACGACAGGGGGTAACCCAAAGATGTACCTCTCGATTTTCTTTTCTTCTGTGTTTGCCATGTCTGGCACCAGCTGGCAAAGCTCGTTGAAACGATTGGTGTAGGCATCGATATCCGTTCCTACCATGGTGTGGTTCCAGAATTCTTGTTGCAAGCTCTGAATTTCTGCGCGAGAGCAGAACTTTCTCATCATCATTTCTTTCAATTCTTCCCAGGTCTTGTGAAGAGCAACTTCTCGCCCCAAAGTCTTTACTTGGAGCTTCCACCAAGACGAAGCTGCTTCTTGGAACATGCAGGTCGCGTAAAGGACCTTCTGGTTTTCACTACATCCGCTGATGGAGAGAACGGTCTCCATCTTGTCAATCCAATTGTAGAGCCCAATGGCTCCTTCGGTGCCTTTGAACGGCCAAGGCCTACAGGCCATGAATGTTTTATAGGAGCATCCTTTGTTCAAGGCTCCTGATTCGGGTTCTGGGGTCTCGTTCTCTTGGCGACCCTGACTAGATTCGGCCTTGCTGGCCTCATGCGTTGCAATCGCCTGCGCGATTATTTCTGCGAGCTCCTCGGGTGTCATGGTAATTCCCTTGGCTCTGGTTGGAGGCATTCTTTTCATAAAAAGAAAATATAACAAACTTAGCGCATGTACTCAGAGCACATAATGTTCTTATCTCTAGACACTGTGACCCGTGTTCCTAAGTGCGTGTGTGATTTTTTTTTTTTTTTTTCTTTTGAAAATATTCTTTTGAAAATATTCTTTGAAAAATATTTCATGCGATTCCCCAAAGGTTATAGTCTAGGTTAAAAACTTCTTTTCCTAGTTCGCTATAACCAGTGCTCTGATACCAATCTGTCACACCCGGCCCTGAGCGGCGGAAACAGCCGGGCGCGCACGAGTGGGGATTGATAATTAAGCACGGGCCATTGCAAAACATTCAAAGATTTTTATTGCGCATGAGAAGTTTAGTACAAACACATTACATTGTTCAAAGATTACAAAAAGAAACATCCAAGTATAAAACTGAAGATTTCCTCGCCATATCCCCTTGCGCGGCGGGTAACCGTGCGCATCGAGGGGATAAAACCAAAATCTTCCAAAAAGCTTGTTTTAGATGTTCAGCGTGTGGTGCTCTAAGTGTGACTCCATGCGCTACCTAGTTATCCCCTGAAAGACACGTAAAAACATTTGAATCAGTATAAACTGAGTGAGTTCACAAGTTTTAGTAACTTGATAAAATCATTCTGAAACATTTCTGGCAACATCATTAACATCTGCTTGGTAAAATCGTATTAACACATAATTCTGACAATATTCTGATAGAAATCGTTCCGCGGGTTACGCGTGAACAAATTCTGGATACGGTGCTCGTCCATGTTAGTGGCGCAGCCACTACGAGCTAAAATAACGTAAAACCGTCCCGCGAGTTACGCGCAGACGTTTCTGGAAAACTATGCTCGTCTATGCAAAGAGGCATTGCCCCTACGAGCTAAGGATACTGTCCCGCGGGTTACGCGCGAACAATTCTGAGAAACTGTGCTCGTCCATGCAAAGAGGCATTGCCCCTACGAGCTAAGGATACCGTCCCGCGGGTTACGCGCAGACGTTGTGCCGGAAAACAAGGCGCTCGTCCATGCAAAGAGGCGCGACCCCTACGAGCGGGCTCAACCCCATAGTACTGCCCCATACCAGGCACTCGTCCATGCAAAGAGGTGCGACCCCTACGAGTGGGCGGATCAAACCAGCAGTCCCTACCCTTAGAGTTCCAATGGTAAAGTGATCACTTACTCGAGTTCTAGCGCACATACATTGAAAACCTTAGATAACCGTTTGCATTGCTCATCATGAAACATAACTTAAACACATAATCGCTTGCATAGCTTGTAAGTATACCATGATAAAACATTATTTAAGTACGTGTCCCTCGCCCCGAAAGCAGTTTAAAAACAGTGAAAACAGTGAAAATAGGGGCTGTGAGACTCACCTGTGGTTCTTGTTAAGAGATTAATCGAGATTCGGGTTTTCTTGGTGTTGGCCTCGGAATCGAAGGTCTAGAATACGATTAAATAACAAGTATATATATTAAGATCAAGAAATAGGAGAATATAAGGGTTGGATAGTAGGTCTCAAGGTTATATTCTCGGCTTACCTAGTAACAGGATCGGAGCTGGAAACAACGGATGCTTGGGAAAGGATTAGTGCAAGTTTGTAGTTCTTTGAAGTGTGTTTTGGGTGATAATTTAGGCTACAAATTTATAGGCAAACTCAAGGGAACACAATCCCTTGCTTTAGGGGATTAAAATCTTTTCATATCTAAATGTAATGATGATAAAGTATGGAAGTTATTATTATTTACTTAAGAGTGGAGTGGTGGATAAAAGATTTTGATTTGATTTGGACAGAACATGCAGATCTGGGGTTGGTGAGAATAGGGTGGCTGACAGTTGACTTTTCATGTTACAGTGTGCTTTTTCCGGTACTTTTGTCAGTGTACAGTAAAAAGTGGAAAATCTCTGAAACACGCTACTGTTTCCTTTCGGGCGGGAGTAATCTCCTTAACTGGAGAATAGACCAAGTGTTCTGCGCGTATAACTTGGTGCGCATAGCTTTCTGCGTATAGGACATGTCTTTGCTGCGGGTAGGTGCGTAACCTTCTCGCAGTTAGGGACATTTGAGTTTCATTTGTAGATTCTCCAGGTGGTCTTGGTATTTCAACATAGTGATCAGTCATGTTGAAGTCAATTCCATCTTGGAGCTTCAGACAAACTAGCTCTCAACGTTCCCGCCATGCGGGTAGGTTAGTTCCCTTCCGCACGCGCATAAACGATGTAGGATGCACCCGCCTTAGCATCATGCGGGATGGTCAACCCATAGTCAACATAATGTTTAAGTTACATGAAAACATAAAGCCAAATCATTCACGCATGGCGCATATAACATATGCTCACGCTGGTTCTTAACATGGTGCGCTCGCGCAGGTTGCACATAACAACTGCACGCGCTGACTAACATGGCGCGCTCGCGCAGGGCGCACATAACATATGCACGCGCTTAATATTTACAATCACCTAATTATTAGGTTGATTACTTAGCTTATGGGTTTGGGAAATTACCGGTTGTCACAGATGCGAACACAAAACTTGATAGCAAACCCTTCTATCGAAATCTGCAAGCTAACAGACCCTGAAATAGACGAACTCCGAACATTGTTTCCGTCGGGAACAGAGTTCCGTCCATATGATTCCGGAATCCGATGCGACGTTTACTCTCAGACCCGGGTTTGTATGCCCGCTTGTCCTTTCTTGATCGGTTATCGCTATCCATTCCCTGCCATTACCCAAAGCTTTTTTGATTCCACTGGCATATCCTATATTCAGGCTATGCCTATGGTGTGGCGAGTTCTCAGCACTAAACAAAGAATCATCGAGGAACAAAAGATCGACTTTGGTCTCCCAAAGATTTCACATCTATACACCCTTACTACCCACGGTCCTGCCCGCTTCATCTTGAAATCCAAGACTCGACAACCCCACCTGATCTTGAAAGTGACTTTAAACAATCTCTTCTGGAGGAACCAGTTTTTCTTTGTAAAACGTGACTCCATACATGGGGGGATTGGCCTTCCTTCAAAGTGGGTTAGAAAGGGTAGGATCCTGGATCCTTAACAATAGTAGGATCCTTGAAGCTTTAATTTTAACTCTGAATCTTCTTTTTGTTTGCAATGGACAACTTTGCTTCTTTGGGTAAGTTACCTGGTACAAATAAAAAAACAAAACGGATCCTTGCACTGTATACCGAGGTTAGAACCTTTCAAGCCCGCTTTGTTGAAGCTTTCTGTGATATCTCCTCGGGTTCCAGTAAGTCAAGTAAGTTTATCACAGTAATTTTAAGGTAAATAAAATTAGTTAGAATACCTATTTGTTAACTTATCATTTGTAGGAGCCAAGAAATCCCAGAAATCAGCTAGAAAGTTTTCTTTAGAAGACATTGATTGTATGGACACCTCCCCGGACATCAAGAAAGAAGCTTTGAAGACAGCAACCGGTTCTGAGCCCATGACCGCAACTACCAGACCCAAGTCAGCTGCATCCAAGAGAAAGAGGTCCTCTGATCCCAAAACCCACTATGACATGGTCCTTAATGTAAGTATCCTGTATCCTGTTAAATAGATTTTAATGATCCAATATCCTCTTAATTTTTTCTTCTCGTTGGTTACAGGCTATGAATGCTTTCAAAGAGCATTATGAAAAGGTCATCAGCCAGATGAGTGGGAAGCTGTCTGGGCTATGGAAAGCCGTGGTTGCCAAGGACAAAGCCATGATCCAACTTTCCAAGGACAAAAAATAGTTGGAGGATCAGCTATCCTTAGCGGAAGCCTAGCACCAAGAGGCAGTGAAGCAGGCTACAGACGAGGCTAAGATGTGGGCCGCTAGGTCGGTGTTCCAAACAAGGATTAAGATGGCGAAGGAGGCCGGTGATCCTGCTTTTGATAAGACGACCGGGGATGTGAAAAAGTGGAAGACTGCCCTAAAGGCTCTTGGTGGCGAAGATGATGAGAAGATGGCTGAGGAAAACGAGGCTGGGACTAGTGGTGTCAAGGAGGTGGCTGAAGCCGGTGAAGGAGAAGGTGCTGCAGAGGGTGAAGATGCAGCATAAGTGGGCGATGAAGGATATAAAAGACAAGGCCCGAGCCCACTTTTTTGTTTGTGTTGATGTTTTTTTAAAGATAATTTGGTTTGTAATAAACAATAGTAAGTAGGGTTTAAGGATCACTGATCCTCAAGACAACTCTCAGAGGTACCGAAGGTGGATTGTCCTCTGTTTGTGGGGATGAAGCCTTTGGTGCCTCTAACTATTATTTTCAGCACTTAAAAACAATTAGTAACACATGTTTAACCCGGATGGATGGTCCGTCCTTTGTATGGTGAAATCCGGGTTAAAAATTTTGGTAAGTCCAGGTGACTTATGCTTAATAATATAAAACTTTTAACTATCTGCCTGTTATCTTTTATTTCAAAAGTTTGTTTGATACATCTTTAGCTTTATTGAAAGTTTTGAAAAATAATCTTGAAGGAAAGATTTTAGGATAAACTATCATTACGAAAAATATTTAGGATATAATACTTTTAAACAATAAATTGTAGGATAGAGTATCCTTACAATGATATCTCCTAAAACGTTTAAAGATTATTGCAACTAAGACAATGTAATTTTGATAACAGAAACCATACCAGAGGGTCTAGATAGACCTAAGTTACCACATGTATTGAACCTTCAATGATCCTTGAAGAAACAACCTCAGGATATTGAATCCATAGAACTTTATCTTCGTGACGAACTAAGAAAACTTGTTGCAAACAACTTGTAACGTTAACTGGGATCAAACCCATTAAGCTGGGGACAAGCCCAAATAATAAACTAGGGACAAGCCCGTGCAACTGGGGACAAGCCCAAATACGGATGTTAACTGGGGACTTTCCCAAACCGGGGTTTAGCCCAAACGTAAGATAACGTGAAAACGTTATAAACCGGTGGTATGGTACATCTACTATAAATCGTAGGATCCTCCATATAGCCGAAAGCAATGAAATTGTCAGCCACTAAGCGTGTATTGGTCCCGCTGCCCCAAACTATACGTTGGATAATGTGCGCTCCAGGCGAGAGTGTAGAAACTCTAATTTATAATAAAGGTGAAAACCTTTAAACCTTAGGGGATATGACCATCGGGGGTCATATCCAATCATGGGCTAGGCCAAAGGTAACAGTAAAGTACCTTGAATGTTAAGGAGAGGTGTCCAACCTCTTGGTTATTACACATCTTATTAATATCCTGCATTGATACTTAAAACTTGGAAAAAATTGTTAAGAATACGTTATCCTTAAATAAGTAATAAGAAATTTAAAAGGATAAATGATCAGATAGATATTACCAATTTTGGGGATCCTTGATCCTTTAAGGATACTCAATTCTTAGAGGATACTTGATCCTGATCAGAAAAAGTATTTCTTGAGGTGGATAACATTCCATGCTCTTGGTAACCTGTTGCCTTCCATAATGAGCAAATGATAAGCCCTCTTTTCCTGCCTCCAACTCGATCAGATAAGGACCTTCCCATTTTGGTGCTAACTTCCCATCAGCCGGATTGGTTGTGTTTTGAAAGGCTTTCCTCAAAACTAAATCTCCCTCTTTAAATCTTCTAATCCTGATGTTCTTGTTGTATGCCCCAGCTACCCTTTGTTGATAAGCTGCCATTCTGATCTTTGCCAGGTCTCTGAGTTCTTCAACAGTATCCAGGTCTTCAAGCAGGATCTCTATATTGGCCTCAGGATCACGGATTGTTGTCCTAGCTGTGGGAACCACCATTTCTGTAGGAATAACTGCTTCTGATCCAAGCACCAGTGAGAAGGGTGTCTGGCCCGTTGCATTCTTGGGTGTTGTCCTATCGGCCCAAAGAACATATGGCAGTTCTTCAGCCCATTTACCCTTCTTGCTTCCTAACTTCTTCTTTAAATTGTTGGTGATGATTTTGTTGCTAGACTCCGCTTGACCATTAGCTTGAGGATGCACTGGAGTTGAGGTAATTATCTTTATGCCCCAGCTGTCACAAAAGTTAGTTGTTCTTTTCCCAATAAATTGGGAACCATTATCACAAATAATTTCAGAAGGAATACCAAATCTTGTTATAATATTCCTTTTAATAAAAGATATAACTTCCCTTTCTTGGACTTGTACAAATGCTTCTGCCTCAATCCATTTAGAGAAGTAGTCCGTCATAGAAAGCATAAAGACCTTTCCACCTGGTGCCTTTGGTAGCTTACCAACAATGTCCATTCCCCACTTCATGAAAGGCCATGAAGAGGATATAGGATACATTGGTTCTGCTGGCTGATGAAGGATATTTGCATGCCTTTGGCAAACATCACACTTTTTCGAATATTCCACTGCATCCTTCTTCATCGTCGGCCAGAAGTACCCAGTCCTAAGTATCCTGGAGAATAATGCTCTTCCACCTGTGTGGTTGCCACAATATCCTTCGTGAAAGTCTTTAAGTACTTCTTGGATCTCAGGATCCTCTATGCACCTTAAGTATGGACCTGCAAGAGATTTTCTGTATAGCATATCATTTAATAAAATATATTATGATACCTTGAGTTTGAAGGATTTCAGATTCTCCGTAGCTGGGATCTCTCCAGTTTGAATGTACTTCTTGATTGGGAGGATCCAGGATCCTTGGCTATCTGAGGATAATGGATCCCAAAGTACAATCTGTTTGTCACTTGTTATCTCCCCAACTTCTTGCTCTCCTATTGCTGGTGAGAGTATGTGGATAATTGGGATCTTCGTATCTTCTGGAATTTTCAAGGATGAGGCTAAATTCGCTAAGGCGTCTGCCCCAGCATTTTCCTCTCTTGGTACATGTACTATACTAAACAATTCGAAGGATTTTGCCAATTCCTTCAAAATTTCTAAATACTTGACCATATTCTCACCTTCTACGGTATAAGAGCTGTTGAAGTGATTAGTTATAAGTAAAGAATCCATATAAACTTGAAGATACCTTATCCTCATGCTTTTGGCTAAAAGTAAACCTGCGATGAGTGCTTCGTACTCTGCCTCATTGTTGGTAGCTTGAAACGCACATGCAATGGACTGTGGTATTATGTCCCCATGTGGCGATTTCAGTAGTATGCCCAATGTCGTTCCTCTTACGTTGGATGCTCCATATGTGAAGAGGATCCAAGGATCCTTGGTTTCATCTAGTTGTTGAACCTCCAAGTCGGCTTCTTTCTGCATGTCACTGATGAAATCAGCCGCAAAGTCTGCGAGTGCTAGCGATTTGATAGCTGTTCTAGGCTCATACTGAATGCTGTATGCACTCAGCTTTACATCCCACTTAGCCATCCTACCTGACAATTCTGGCTTTCTAAGAACATTCTTAACAGGGTAGTTAGTTCTCAAAATAATAGTATGAGTCTCAAAATAATGTCTTAATTTAGTAGAAGCCATAATTAAAGCAAGGATTAACTTTTCTAAATGAGAATGCCTGGCTTCTGCGTCTAAAAGACTCTTACTTACATAATACACGGGGTGTTTTTCACCTTCATGATCCTTGACGAGGACGGCACTAACTGCATTACCGGAAACTGTAAGATATAGACATAAGGATTCTCCATCCACATGCTTCATCAGAGCTGGAGCTGAGGATAAGTAATCCTTCAAGGCTTTGAGCACAGCCTCATGCTTTTCCGTCCATTCAAACTTCTTATTCTTTCTAAGAATGTCGTAGAAGTCTTTGCATTTCTCGGAAGATCTTGAGATGAATCTGTTGAGAGCGACTATTCTTCCCGTGAGTCTTTGCACATCCTTGGCATTTGCAGGCGACTTTAGGTTGATGATGGGTTCAATCTGCTCTGGGCTTGCTTCAATTCCTCTTTTAGTCACCATATATCCCAGAAACTTTCCAGCCTTAACACCAAAGTGGCATTTTGACGGATTCAGTTTCATGTTATACTGGTCAAGGATATTGAAATCTTCTTCAAGATCCCTGAGGTGATCCTCAGCCTTCTTTGACTTCACCACCATGTCGTCTATATAGACTTCCATGGTTTTGTTATTACTGATCCTTGAACATCATGTTGACCAATCTTTGATATGTTGCACCTGCATTTCTTAGTCCAAGTGGCATAGCAATATAACAATATATGCAAGTAGGAGTCATGAATACGGTATCCTCTTGATCAGATGGTTCCATATGAATTTGGTGAAATCCAGAGGAAGCATCCATGAAGGTAAGCATTTCATGTCCTGTCGTTGCATCGACCATGGAGTCTATAAGTGGTAATGGGAAAGGATCCTTGGGACATGCCTTGTTTAAATCTGTAAAATCAACGCATACCCTCCACTTTCCATTCTTTTTTGAAACTACAACAACATTAGCTAACCATCGAGGATATTGAACCTCTTTGATCATACCAGCCTTAAGAAGTTTTTCAACTTCTTCTTGTATGATCTTGTTCCGCTCAGGAGCGAATTTTCTTCGCTTCTGATGGACGGGTTTAATAGATAAGTCGAGGCCTAATTTATGAGTGATTACCTTCTTTGAAATACCTATCATGTCTGAATGTTTAAAGGCAAATGTAGATTTTCTTCGCCCTAAGAAGGATACCAAATCCTCCTCGATCTTGTTGGGAATACTGGATCCTAGGAACGCCTTTACATATGGATCCTCGGGGTCCAAGGATACTTCCTTTAAGTCCTTCTCCCGAGCTTCTAGCACATCCCTAGGATGTTGTTGTGGTTGCAATGCTATAGTTTGCTTGGCTGTTGGCTTCATTGATGAGGAATAATAGTTCTTGGCCTCCGCCTGATCACCAACTATCTTCACAACTCCCCATGGAGTAGGTAGTTTGATGCATTGGTGGTAAGTTGAGGCCACCGCCTTTATTCCATGCAGCCAGGGCCTACCTAAAATAACATTGCAACAGGAAAGGTTATCAATAACACATAATTTTTTATATGAATTTAACCCTTCAATATAAATTGGGAGGTTGATGTCTCCCAATGTCTTCTTGGTTTCTTCGTTGAAACCGACTAGCACTAATGTTCTAGGGATGATATCCAAATCTGGTATGTTCATCTTTTTGAGGACATCATGCTGGATGATATTGACCGAGCTCCCACCGTCAACTAGGATCCTGCGTACATAATGGTTAGCGATAAATAAAGTAATAATCAAACCGTCATGGTGAGGATCCTGGATGTTTAGTTTGTCTTCGTCATCGAAGAAGATCCTATTGTCTGTCGTCAAAGTGGTGGATACTATTAGTCGGTCTCCGTTATCTAACTTGATCTCTTTGGCGAGCCTTTTTTATACGGAGAAGGAAGTTCCACATATGTCTGATCCTCAGAGATGAAATTAACCATTCGCACATGTAGGTCATCCTGGTGAGGATCCTGGATACTCGAATCGAAGAAGATTTTATTATCAGTTATTCGAGTAGTAGGGATGAGTGGCCTTCTTTCACCGTCCAACTTGAATTCTTCTACGGGCTTTTCTTATTTAGGACAAGAAGTTTGAAATATGTCGTAGTCTCTGGAGACGAAGTTGATCACGTGAGCATCTGGTGGTGTTGGTGTTGCTTTTTGTAGAAGATCTTCAGATTCTGGATCTTGGATTTCTACCTTCCCAAGAGCTCTTTGAAGTGGCCCTTGCTCAGGAGGTATCCAATTTCCCTCCTTAAGCCAATGCACTCATCTATCATGTGGCCAAAATCTTCGTGTAAAGCACACCACTTAGACTTGTCTTTGAAGGTGGTTGTCTTCTCGTTCTTTCGGGGCCACCTTGCTTTTTCCCCTAGATCCTTCATCGCACAAATTAAGCCATGGGTATCTACGGAGAAACAATATTCTGAAATGCTGGGGTAATCCTCATCATCATCCTCTTCTTCAACAGCTCGAACGTTTTGATTGTTGAATTTTGAGTAGGGCTTCGAGTCGTTGTTCTTGAACGAGAATTCTTGCTTCTTGTCAGAGGATTCTTGCTTTGTTTGATTCCCCAGACGATCCTGGATCCTCTTGACATCTTCCAACCGTATGAATCTGAGTGCCCTGTTTCTGACTTCATCTAAGCACCTGCAAGGAGTCATCACAAGATCATCATAAAAGGGGGAGCCTCTGAAGTCTCATCTTGAATGCTTCAACAGAAGTAGCCATGTCAAGATTAGGGATTTCCATAGCTTCCCTGCCGAACCTGGTAACAAAATCTCTAAGGGATTCATCACTAGGTTGGATAACTCGGTATAATTCACTGAAAAGGAAAATTGACAGTTGAACAAGTTAACTAAATGTGAAAAAGAAGTAACTGAAAATGATGGAAGACTTAGCAGCCATTTTAGTGTTGATCATGTCAGTGTAGATCCGAAGCCTTTGCACAAACAAGCTTCCTTGAGTCTCTCAGGAATAGGATTGATCTCTATCCTTTCTCTGTATTGTGCCACATGTTCTTCAGGATCAGTGGTTATGTCGCAAGTCTTCATGTTGGGGGTTTGGAATCGCTTCGGGATTTCAGCATCACAGATAGGTGGAGCAAATCTGGATAACTTGTGACTTCCCTCAGGTATCTCAGGGATTGGTCATATCACCCCGGGAACACTGGATATCATATCCTCGAGCTTCTGTAGTTCCTTGGCCATAGCTTGGTTGATACCTGCATCCTGCATGGGACCACGGTTAGCGTTAAAGGATATAGGATCATACAAGTTACCTCTTTGCTGGGTGAAGGTTGGCATCCCGGATGAGTAGCTGGGATAAGAGGAGTCTGCGATAGGAGTTGGTCCTCCAGAAGCTATGGTCTGCATGGGGATTATATCTCCTTCATGGACTTCGGAGGATCGTTGTTGTTGAACTCCTGAGGATCCTTGATTCTGAAAGAAGGACCCTTGAGGTTGGGAATCATAGGATCCTTGGTGATATAACCCAGAGGATCCTGGTTGAAGGATGGATGATCCTTGCTGGAAAGTTGAGGATCCTTGAGCTAGTTGACCCATGGACCCCGGTTGAAGGATAGATGATCCTTGTTGGAAGTGCGAGGATCCTTGAGTTTGCTGACCCATGGACCCTTGTTGAAGGATAGATGTTCCTGGCTGAAATAGCAAGGACCCTTGAGTCTGTGGACCCATGGACCCCTGTTGAAGGATAGATGATCCTTGTGTGAACTGAGCCATGGATCCTGGAGTGGTGAAATCCAGCATCCTGGGCATCAGGGGAGTGTGATCTCCCGCTGGCCTCTTAGTCTTCTTGAGATCTTCTATCTCACGAAGGATCCTCTGGTTGGTCTTGTTCTGCTGTTCCATGTATGCTTTAACCTGCGAAAACATAGATGAAACATCACTGTTAGTATTAACCACCAGCGTAGCAGCAGCGGTTTTCGAGCTCTGGAAGATTGGCAGCTGTGACTTGCTTCCAACAGCAGCAGACTGAGGTGCTCCCGTAATTGGCGGGGGCATCGGCGGCAACGTCCTTGATGAGAGAGGAACCGTAGATGGCATGGTTGATGAAGCAGAGGTTGATTGAGAGGCCATTGATAGTGACATGGGTATGAAAAGATTGAAAATGATAGAATAATATAGATTATAGCACCAATTGCCCCACGGTGGGCGCCAAATTGTTTTGGATAAAAATCTGCTAAGGATAATGTATCCAAATCTGTTAATGTGAGGTCTAGTGTTAGGATAACAATAACAATTATATGAACTAAAATGGAGTGAACACAGTGATTTGTTGCGAGGAAAAACCTTTTGACCTTGTTCAGATAAATAAAAACCCCCGGGGGATGACAACTCGTCGATCACCGGTTTATTAATATCAAAAAAGGCTTACAAAGGTTGTGGAGATTAGATCGATGTTACAGTAGTAGCTAACGTGTATAGAGAGAATAGTGAGTTCTGCTCTGAGTGTGTATGAATACAAGTGTCATATATAATCGATCTTATCTCGATATATTGAAAATAAATACAACAATAAGTCCTATCTATTCGCCACTATCCCACTAGTCTTCCAACGTCCATTGACCACGTGCTGGTAGCTTTCAAGTTGCGAGATTTAAGGTGGACCAAGTCACATAGCCGTTACTTCTGTTGAACAATAACCTACACACATGAAACAATTGTTAATTATATTAACCTCTGAGGATCCTTGATCTTCGACATGGTTCTGGAGCTCTTCGGGAGGATAACTGATCCAGACATATCTTCAAGGATAACATATCCTCAGCAGAGAAAATATCAGTCCTAACAATATTTAATAGAGATATGATCAATTAGGGTTACACACAACATATTACACGTTCATCTTCAACCTTAGGGCAAACTATAGCAAAAAACACACACTTAGACATTCTTGTATTCATTTATCACAATCTCCAACCTTGTAACCTCATTTTTTGACTAATAAAGTGGTAATAGACGATTTGTCATCGCCCGAGGCTTTTATGCCGGAGATCCTCTAAAGATTAAGGGCTTTTCCTCGTATAAATCCTTGTGTTTTTGTTTGCAACTGATTCATAATCGTTATTATCAACTTAGCACTAAACCTCACTTAAAGAATTTGGTTACATTATCCTTAGTCGATTTTTGACCAAAAAGACTTCCCTCCGGAATTTCAGGAATGGGCTGGACCACCCCTAGAACACTGGATATCATATCCTTTAATTTTTGTAATTCCTTGGCCATGACTTGATTAATACATATATCTTGCGTAAAACCAAGGTTAGTGTTTAAGAATACATGATTATAAAGGTTACCTCTTTATTGACTAGATGATGGTATCCCAGAAGAGTATCTAGGATAGGATGCATCAGCCATGACAGTTGGTCCACCAGATGCAATGGTCTGCATAGGGATAAAGTCTTCCTCATGAACTTCTGATGACCTTTGATGTTGAACTCCTGAGGATCCTTGACTATGCATGAAGGATCCCTGAGGCTGATAGTTGGAGGATCCTTGATGAAACAATCCTAAGGATCCTGGCTGAAGGATGGATGATCCTTTTTGAAAGATAAAGGATCCTTGAGTGGGTTGACCCATGGATCTTGGTTGAAGGATAGAAGATCGTGGTTGGAAGATCGATGATCCTTGTTGAAGGATGGAGGATCCTTGAGCATGTTGAGACATGGATCCTGGAGTGGTGAAATCCAGCACCCTAGGCTTCAAGGGAGTCTGATCCTCCACTGGAATTTTAGTTCTCATAAGATCTTCAATATCGCGTAGGGTCCTCTGGTTAGTCTTCTTTTGTAGCTCCATGTATGCCTTAACCTGTGAAAACATAGAAGAAACATCATTGTTAGAAGTTACCACAAAAGTGACAACAGAGGACTTTGCTCCCAGCAACGTTGGTCCTCTATACTCTCACGGGTGGAGGAGGCATCGGCAATGAAGCCTTTGATGAGAGAGAAACCGATGAAGGTATGGTGGTTGAAGCAGAGGTTTTTGAGAGGCCATTGGTTATGGTATAGGTTGAAAGGGTTGAAAATTAATGAGAAATCCTCTGGATTAAATCACCTGTTGCCCCACGGTGAGTGCCAAATTATTTTGGTCAAAAATCATATTAAGGATAACGTAATCAAATATGATTTTCTGAGGTAGAGTGCTTGTATAATAATAATGAATATGTAAACAAAATATGGATGAACGCCGATATTTGTTACGAGGAAAAGCCCTTGATCGGATTATGATCGTTGGCACAAAACCTCGGGTGGTGACAGTTGTCTATCACCTCCTTATAAATCAAAAATGGTTTTACAAGGTTGAAGATTATGATCAGCGAGTACAATGATACAAAGTGTGTGTGTGTATTGCTGAAATAGGCACTGCATATTGGGTATGATGTGTATCTTGTGTTCCTAATTGATCATAACTCAATTTAAATATACAAAGTAACAAACTTTAATTCCTAAAAATTTGCCACTCTTCTAATAGATACGTTGCACTCCTTTTGACCATGTGCCACTTCCCATGGACTGCAAATTAATAGGTAGACCAAGTCTCTAGACGTTATACATGTTTAACAGAAAAAAATACAAAGAGAACAACCGTTAGCAAGTTAAGTACTGAGGATCCTTGATCCTGATACAATCTGGAATACATATTAAGGACAATTGATCCAGAAGTCACGTAAGGATAACATATCCTCAGCACAAAATATATGTTCCCTAACATATCCCTAAGTCCAAAATCGTGACAAGAGCCTCACTCATAGTTGGTTTCAGTGGGGAAGCAGAGAGCACTGTGGGAGAAATTAAACTACCAGTCTATGTAAAAGGAGTAAACTCTATCCAATAATTATGTATTTTTGATACTCTAACTTTTTTAACTAATATCATAGGCAGGCCCTGAATACATGATAGGAAAGCAGCCCCTTCAACTTATGACCAATGTGTAAAAATGTTAACTCCTTGGGGAGTGATTAAAATTCAAATTGACCAACAGCGGGCAAAGGATTGTTACACCTCATCAATGAAACCAACAACAAAGTCAACACAGGCGTAGAAATCACAGAATATAGCACATTACGTCTTGGAAGTAAGTGAGCAAGATGTGAAACAAGTATAATTAGATCATTAGGAACCGGGCATCAAAGTGCTCATAGGAACCGGTATCCCTAATGATACTAAAGATCAGTTGATCGACTTCCTTATAAGTAGGATTTACACCTTTGCATGGAAATATGAGGACATGATAGGTATCTCTAAAAATATTATTACTCGCAAACTTGGTTTAGACAAAAATTACACGCCTATCCAGCAAACGAGAAGAAAATTTGCACCAGAAAGGAACATTATCATCCAAGAAGAAGTTGAAAAACTATTAAAGACATGAATGATCAGATAATGAAGTTCCCAAGATGGCTAACCAACGTGGTGGTGGTATAAAAGAAGAATGGCAAATGGAGATTCTGTGTTGAATATACTAATCTCAACAAGGCTTATCCCAAAGACTCTTTCCCTCTTCCACACGTAGATTCAATGGTAGATGCAACCTTAGGGCACGAGATCTTGACATTCATGGATTTTTCCTCGGGATTTCAACAAATTCAATTGGAACCGTCGGACCAAGAGGATACTGTATTCATGACCCCTACGGGTATATATTTTTATATTGTTATGCCCTTTGGACTAAAAAAACACAGGTGCAACAAATCAGAGGCTAGTTTTTGTGGGTTAAAATCTTGATTAGGATCCTGAGCATTTACCTTGCCAGTCGGGATCCCAAACAGGTTCAGTATCCCTAGCTCCTTATTTATTTCGCTAATTGATACATTTTGCAGGTAATCATTGGTGGCTCATTTAGCATTAAGGAATCATTAAATGCATGAAGTAAATATCTGGAAGGAATCTTGTAACTGCTAGAGTAGTGATCACATTAAAGACCCATTAAACAAGCGGGATCCTCGGCGTCAGTTATACATGAGGAGATTATGCCAACTGAATGCTCATATATGATCACCTAATTGGTAGAAGACCATGTCTTCATGAATACTTGTGTAGAAACTAAACTGGCCAAGGCTAGTTTGAAAATCAAATTAATAGTATTAATTGCAGCATACCGATTATTTAATAAATGAGGCTATGATGAACAAAATAGGACACTTGCACCTCACTACATACACACTTTTGTACTCTAACACTCGTTCATCACTAGTTCTAGAGTTGTAACAGTTTTTACTTAATAATATTTTTGAGGCAGTGGGATAGTTTTCCCCTCCTTGGGTTTCGTGCCAGAGATCCTCACTATGATCAACGGTTTTCCTCGTTATATCATGATCCATATACTGCTTTATCACACACTACTTGCAATATCCTGAAAACACGCTAACTCACTTAAAAGTTTGATAACTAAAATTCTTAGGTAACTTTTGAACAGAATAGTTTTGCGCTAACCGTGGGGAAAGTGGTGTTATTCATCCTAAATCATTCTAAAAAGCTCAATCAAGCTCTTATGTAAAATGGCATCTCAGTCGAAGAACATTTCTTCCTCAATGCCATCTCTAGTTTCTAGAGTGTCACAACATCTTCCTGCTCCGCCTATCAATCAAAGGAAGACCACTACTACTGGAATTTCCATCTATGGACTTGGAGCTTCCACTGGCATCCCTACTCCAACAATAAGGCTTTTTTCTTAACGATCGGAATCCTCCACTGTAAGACCCATCCTAATGTCTAACATTGATATATTTTATATTTATTGTAGATGAAGGATCACATGCAACTACAAAAGGAGACGAACAACTCCTTCACAAAGGAGCTTCAGGATATCATATCGCAAGGAAAGAAATCAACGCAAGAATCATCCCTCTCCACTACGTCCCGGGATTTTGGATTCCGGAACTTTGGGATCCTTAGGAATTCGTTATGCTGATTTCTTACCCGTGTAGTCAGCAATATGAACACATGGATCAACTCCATCCACCAACATCATAACAACCAGAGACTTGAGTGTTATAGCAGGATCCTCAGCCGGAAATCCCAGAATAGGTAAATAATAATAATAATAATAATAATAATAATAATAATAATAATAATAATAATAATGTGACTAATGTTGAAACCTTGCAGGATACTGGTATAAACCTCATAGTGCATAAGGAGTTACAAAAGTTAAGGAACTTGATCTCTAGTGTTAGGACACAGAAATTTGACACTGTGGATACGTTATCCTGGCATATGTCTGGATCAGTTACCCTTAGCATGTATTCCAGATCATAGCAGGATCAATGATCCTCGGTACTTATTACTAATTAACGGTTGTTCTCATGTGTAGTCTTGTATTTAGCAGGTGTAACGGTTAGAACACTCAGTCTATCCACTAACTCGCAGTTAAGAAGATATGGCACATGGTCAAATGGCTGTAACACGTTTAGTGGGGATAATGGCGGATTTATAGGACTTCTTGTTGACTCACAAATAATTGAGTACTAAGGATATGTTATTCTTGAAGACATGTCTGGATCAATTATCCTTCCGAAGAGTTCCAGAGCTGCGTCAGGATCATGGATCCTCGATATTTGGTGTTGTTAACGGTTGTTTCTTATATGAAAGATGATATTTATCAAGTTCAACGGCTCCTAGACTTAGTCTTCCACTTATTTCGCTACTGGACTTCTATGGCACGTGGTCAAAGTGATGGGAGTGGCTAGTAGAGGAGTTGCGGATTTTTAGGAGTTATTGTTATGTTTAATTTCCTTTATAAACATCGAGATAATGATCGATTAGATATATCACTTGTACTCACACACTCTTAGAGCAAAACTCACTATTCTCTCTATACACGTTAGCGACTACTGTAACATCGATCTAATCTCCACAACCATTGTAACCTTTTTGATATTAATAAACCGGTGATCAACGAGTTGTCATGACCCGGGGGTTTTTTCCTTTGATCTAATCGAGATCAAGGGGTTTTTCCTCGCAATAAATCACGGTGTTCATCTCTATTTTGTTTATACAATCACTGTTGATACCATAGCACTATACCTCACAATTACAGATTTGGATACATTATCCTTAGCAGATTTTTGTCCAAAACAATTTGGCGCCCACCGTGGGGCAACTGGTGCTATAATCCATATCACTCCCATCAATTTTCGATTTTTTCATACCCATATCACTATCAATGGCCTCTCAACCAACCTCTGCTTCATCAACTATGCCATCTACGATTCCTCTCTCATCAAGGACGTTGCCGCCGATGCCTCCGCCAATCACGGGAGCACCTCGGCCTGCTTCTGCTGGAAGCAAGACACAGTTGCCAGTCTACCAGAGCTCGAGAACCACTGCTGCCACCCCGGTGGTTAGTACTAACAATGATGTTTCATCTATGTTTTCGCAGGTTAAAGCATACATGGAGCAGCAGAACAAGACCAACCAGAGGATCCTTCGTGAGATAGAAGATCTCAAGAAGACTAAGAGGCCAGCGGAGGATCACACTCTCCTGATGCCCAGGATGTTGGATTTCACCAGTCCAGGATCCATGACTCAGTTTACTCAAGGATCATCTATCCTTCAACAAGGATCCATGGGTCAACAGATTCAAGGATCCTCACTGTTTCAGCCAGGATCATCTATCCTTCAACAAGGATCCATGGGTCAGCAAACTCAAGGATCCTCATCCTTTCAGCAACGATCATCTATCCTTCAACCGAGGTCCATGGGTCAACTAGCTCAAGGATCCCGAACTTTCCCACAATGATCATCCATCCTTCAACCATGATCCTCTGGGTTATATCACCAAGGATCCTATAATTCCCAACCTCAAGGATCCTTCTTTCATAATCAAGGATCATCAGGAGTTCAACAACAACGATCCTCCGAAGTCCATGAAGGAGATATAATCCCCATGCAAACCATAGCTTCTCGAGAACCAACTTCTATTGCAGACTCATCTTATCCCAGCTACTCATCCGGGATGCCTACCTTCACCCATCAAAGAGGTAAATCGTATGATCCTATATCCTTTAACGCTAACCGTGGTCCCGTGCAGGATGCAGGTATCAACCAAGCTATGGCCAAGGAGCTACAGAAGCTCAATGATATGATATCCAGTGTTCCCGGGGTGATATGACCAATCCCCGAGATACCTGAGGGAAGTCACAAGTTATCCAGATTTGCTCCACCTATCTGTGATGCTGAAATCCCGAAGCGATTCCAAACCCCTAACATGAAGACTACGATGGGACCACTGATTCTGAAGAACATGTAGCACAATACAGAGAAAGGATGGAGATCAACCCTATCCCGAAGAGACTCAAGGAAGCTTGCTTATGCAAAGGCTTCGGATCTACACTCACAGGATCAGTATTAAAATGGCTGCTAAGTCTTCCTCCCTTTTCAGTTACTTCTTTTTCACAATTAGTTAACTAGTTCAACAACCAATTTTCCTGTAGTAGGACATTTGAGAAGTTAACTAGTGATTTATACCGAGTTATCCAACATAGTGATGAATCCATTAGGGATTTTGTTACGAGGTTTGGCATGGAAGCTCTAGAAATCCCTAATCTTGACATGGCTACTGTTGTTGAAGCATTCAAGATGGGACTTCAGAGGGGCTCCCCCTTTTATGATGATCTTATGATGACTCCTTGCAGGTCTCTAGATGAAGTAAGAAACAGGGCACTCAGATTCATATGGTTGGAAGATGACAAGAGGATCCAGGATCGTCTGGGGAATCAAGCAAAACAAGAATCCTCTGACAAAAAGCAAGGATTCTCGTTCAAGAACAACAACTCGAAGCCCTACTCCAAATTCAACAATCAAAACGTTCGAGCTGTTGAAGAAGAGGATGATGATGAGGACTACCCTAGCATTTCAGAATATTTTTTCTCCGTGGATACCCATGGCTTAATTTGTGCCATGAAAGATCTAGGGGAAAAAAGCAAGGTGGCCACGAAAGAACAAGAAAACAACCACCTTCAAAGACAAGTCTAAGTGGTGTGCTTTCCACGAAGATTTTGGCCACATGACAAATGAGTGCATTGGCCTAAGGAGGGAGATTGGATACCTCCTGAGTAAGGGTCACTTCAAAGAGCTCTTGGGAAGGAAGAAGTCCAAGATCCAGGATCCTGAATATCTTCCACAAAAAGCAACACCACCACCACCAGATGCTCACGTGATCAACTTCGTCTCCAGAGACTACGACATGTTTCAAACTTCTTGTCCTAATGAAGAGTTCAAGCTGGACGATGAAAGAAGGCCACTCATCCCCACTACTCGAATAACTGATGAGAGAATATTCTTCGATTCGAATATCCAGGATCCTCATTAGGACGAACTGGATGTGCGAATGGTCAACCACCAATCACTACTAATATACAAACAGCATCAAGTGAACTTCAACCACCACCCACAACTGAACCCATCAATGCTCAATTCACCTATGCAACATCATCCACATTGCCACCTATTACCAACCTTTTTCCTAACTTTGGTGCGTCATCATCATCTCAACAATATCAACAACCACCCTTTCAACAATCGCAATCAAACTACCAATACCAACCCCAACCTTTTATGCAACATTCCAGAACACAAGGTGACGGATATGGATATGGGTTTGACAGTGAATTCGAGGGGTATGAAGTGGAAGGTTACTACACGGGAGGTGATGGAAGTTAAATGGTTAATCCGGGAAATATGGCCTATGGTAAATGGCAACATCTGGAATCGGTGCAAGGGTTTAATAAACAACCACCACCGGTCGTTCAACAACAACCGGTGGTTGTCCAACAAAACGTGCAACCACCAGTTATACAACAAGCTCAACAACAACCACCGGTTGTTGTGAATCAACAATTTCAACCGCCGCCAATTATCCAACAACGGCAAGGGCAACCTCAAGATCCACAATTTCAACAAAAAATGCCCCAACCACAGTTTCAACAACAATTTGCGCAGCCAAGGCCCGTTTATAGGCAAATGGGTCAACCAAGAGTACCAATGGGGGTACCAAGAAGGCATGCAAGAGAGATGGTAAGGGGAATTGAAGCCCACTTCTGACCCATAATTACTAATAATCCGTCTCCGGTGGTTATCCTCTCAATCATCAAGGGAGGACATTTGAAGCAAGAACCAATTCCCTTCAAAGTCTTCCGAAGTATAAAGGTCTAGCAATGGAGGAACCATACTTCCATTTGGAGGCATATGACTCCATTTGCAACACAATTGGGGGTCAAGGTTTTTCGACGGATGAAGTGAAATTGGTTCTTTTTCAATTTTCGTTGGAAGATAAAGCAAAGAGATGGTATTACACATTAACTTCCGCATCCATTTATACTTGGGCCGAGATGCAACAATGATTTTTGGAAGAATTTTACACGGCTCAAAAGACTAACGATGCAAGAAGGAGACTAAGATCTTTCCAACAACAATCGGGTGAGATGTTTCATGATGCGTTTGAGAGGTATAATATGATGATCAAGAATTGTCCGCATCATGGTATTGCTCTTTAGGAGTTATTGAATGTGTTTCATGAGGGGTTGAGTACAAAAGATGAACAAAATCTGATGTCGATTACAAATGGGTCGTTTGGTACAAACTATGAACAAGATGATTGGGCATATTTGGAACAAATGGCGGTCACATTAAAGAGAAAGGCTCAAACCTGTAGAAGAGCAAGGCCGGCAATTGGAAGATCTCAAGTACAAGCCGTGGAAGATGGAGGGGTACAAACCACTAATCAAGTAATCAATGTTTGTACAAATTGTAACGAGTTGGGTCATGCTTCGGAGGTATGTGGGGTAGGTCAATCACCGGTGGAAGAGGTGAATGCACTTCAAGGGGGAGGTGGTAGGAATTACAACATGAACTCCAACACCTACCACCCCGGGTTGAGAAATCACCCAAATTTTCGTTATGGAAATCCGGCCACTCAATCCAACCCAAACTTTCAAGGAAATCATTGCAATTATGTTCCTCGCCAACAATATAATAACCAAGGTAATTTTCATGGTGGGAATAGTCAAGGGTTTCAAGGTCAAGGGGGTGGCGGTCAAAGCGGGTCAAAGTTCATCGAGTGGAAATGAAGTTATGGACATGTTGAAGTTGATGCAACAAGACATGCAACGAAGAAATCAACTTGATGAGGTTAGAATGCAAAAGGATGAAGTAAGAGATAAAGCCATCCAATCGTTTACCACTCAAATGGGTCAACTTGCAACTGATGTGGCGAATTTGAAGAAAATTAGCTCGAGTTTAAAGAAGGGGAACAACGTGCATATCAATGCGGTAAGTCTTTTACCTAATTTTTAAATTTCTTGTGTTCAAGTTGACCCAACGCCACAGTTTGTTGAGGGGGTGGTGGATGATATTAGTGATGAGATTGAAAATGTGGTTAATTATGAAACAATTTTTCAAAATAACTCTGAATTACAACCGAATGAAACATCTTTTTGTGAAAATTGTTCTTGTGATAAATGTTTAAATGACAAATTAACCAAAATAAGGGATGAGAGGGTTGATACTAATATTATCCCGAGTAAACTTCAAGACCAAAGAGTGCCCCTTTTATCAATCCAAATTAGTGAATTTAAAACTAGTCAGGCACTGCTAGATCTTGGAGCTTGTGTTAGTATCATGCCCGGTAGTTTATATGATCAGTATGAGTTTGGTCCGCTACAAAAAGTAAACACCACCGTGGTTTTAGCGGATCAAACCCATACACTTCCCCGAGGCATGATAAATAATGTGATGGTACATGTGGAGGATTTCTGTTACCCAGTTGACTTTTTAGTACTTGATTATGCTAAAAATATAACTAACACGCAACCCACAGTCATATTGGGTAGACCCTTCCTTGCCACTTCACTTTCAATGATTGATTGTGCCAAGGGGACACTGGGAATAAAGTGTGGGAATCGTGATAAACGATTATTATTATTTGAAAATAATACTAACTCTTTTGTTGACAACGAAAGCCTAAAGGCTGATTTTGTTAACAAGTGTGTATCCTTGAGCAAGGATCACACGAAAGTGGAGTGTTTTGTGATTGACAGGTTAGTTGAGAAGAAAGAAGTTGAGCATCAACAGACTGAGAAGGTGGCAGAAAAAGGTGCCCAACCAAGGAAGACGAAAATGAGACCTCATCCACCTAACCTAAATGATCCAGGGAGGAGATTGAGGATGTTGGGGCCCGACCCTTGTTTGCCGGAAGACTGGCAACAGTTTTTTGAAAAAGAGCGTGCTGATAACGAGAAGGCTACATGGAAGTGGGCTAGTCACCCACCTTGTGAAGTTTCAAAAAGGTGGTAATTGTACATTTTGTATATTTTTATTTTCATTTTGCATTATAATTTCTAGTTTGTTTGTTATTAATGGTATTTTAAGCATACCATCTTAGCAATAACCAAGTGTGGGGAAATTCTTATGGATTTCACTTCGACACTTGTTGGGAACAACCCGGGTTCTTCATGGAAGGAAGTAGAGTTTTACTTAGTAGTGTCTTTGTTTTTATTTTCTCAAAACCATACATTGGGGACAATGTATCCCAAGTGTGGGGATTAGGAAAATTTTCGTTTGTTTTTGTTTCATTTGAAAATTTAAAACAAAATTAAAAAAATCAAAAAAAAAATTAAAATATCAGAAAAAAAAAATTTTAAAATGTTTTAATGAAACCGGAAAGTGGTAAGATGGCGGGGTGAAGTTTTGGTCCTTTTTCATGGTCACAATTCCCTAAATAACATGTGCCTAGTTGTTTTAAAAAAGGAGATTATGTAGTTTTCTAATCAAGGTTAGCATGCTTTCGGTGTAATAACTTGCATAACACGTTCGTTTACACTTGAGAATTGAGAAAATATTAGTTGGTGAGACGGTTGATATTCTCCGATAGAACTTGTACAATTAGTGAATTTTGAGATCTTAGCTTGACATGAGTGCAAAATGATATAGGCACTTAGGTTAAGCCTCTTCTGGATGAGTGAGAGTGTGGGTTTTGGGGGGTTGGGGCCTCATACATTATACATATGAGGATGGTTATGTGAGGGGTGGGGGGTTGGTTCCTTTAGAAAACCTTATTGGGCCTATTCTTATATTTGATAAACCCCGGTGTTATATTGCGAAACGATCCGACTTAATAGGTTTCTATGTAATTGTTTTAGTATTTATCAGTTAGATATGTGAAGCATTATGTTTATCATGCTGGTATGTAATGTTCAAGTATTATATTAGTTCAAAAAAAAAGTTTGTATTAGAGTGCAATGTTTATGTATGCATAGTTCAAAGTATTATTTATTAAGTGAAAAAAAAGAGAAAAAGAAAATAGAAGTTAGTGATGTTTATAGTTGTTTATTTCATTGTTTTCTTAGTTTGTTTGTAATAAGTCGGATCGGGTCGCTTGAGCTACTTTCAATATTCCCTTCCATACCCTTACACTTAGCCCCATTACAACCCGTTTAAGACCATCTTGATTTGTATTCATGTCAAATGCATTTACATAGGTGGAGATTTGATGATTGTACAAGCGTATGCGAGGAGAATTGATTAAATATGAAATGTATGGATGATCACCAAGGAAAAGTTAATGTGTAAATGTGTGTTATGTATAGGTAAAAACCGAAAGCATGTTAGGTTTGGTTAGAAATCTTCGGCTTAAATGGAACGTCAAGTGAACTAGTGCAACCGATAAAAAATGAGGGAATAGGGTAAGACTTGGGACCTTAACTGAATCGGAAATGTGGTATGATTGGTGGCTACAAGTTGAAAATAATAAAAAGTTTGTGTTGAGATGTTGCTTGAGGGCAAGCAACGGGTAAGTGTGGGAATGTGACGGGTGGTCCATTGGACAACCCTTAAGTGATTTAAGCCCGTTAATAATCATGCGTTTAATCGGTTTATCTTGTTGAATTAGATGACTACGTTTACTCGTATAATTGCAGGTAGGAGTAGATAGAAAATGGAATTACGAGAACGTGGGCGAAAACGGTGAAGAAAACGGAGTTGAAACGAGAAAGATATAAAGAAAACAAGAAAATGAGAAATAGCTCCACCGTGGGCCACGGTCTGGACCGTGGGCCACGGTCCAACTGATCAAAAATGACAGTTTACACCGTACCGTAACGTTCTGGGGACCGTGGAGACCACCGTGGGCCGCGGTGGGAACTGTGGGCCACGGTGCGGAGCTGTAAATGCCGAAAATTCTTGTTTTTATTCCGTTTTTGGGTGTCTTTTCATCTATCCTTCATTCTTGTAACGATTCCGACGAAACCAGGTATACCCTAACCGGTAGACTGTAGTTACGTCATATTTAATGTCGAGTACATGAATTACCATAGTAATCATACGAGAATACGTGGTTCATTGTACTGATTGTACGTGAATATATAATTCACCGTATTGAATATGCGATCAATCGATCGATAGTTATTGAAACCCGAATGGATCGAGGGTTCAATTATAGACGAGATATATGATATTTAGTGATGTTACGAAGTATTAAAGCTTCGGGATAAGTGGATTAAAGCACAGAAAAAGGATTTCGATTTAATAGTGCGTCGGTACGTTAAACGAAACCTTTAATACCAAACCGAGAAAGAGATGATCGATCAAGCCGAAAAAGATTCACAATTATTAATACTATGATGTTTTAAGTTAATAAATGTCATGGTTTAAGTTATTAAATCGGTTTTATATAAATTTCATTTTTAGCACAAAAACGACCGTTTTAGCCTCGTTTTAAGCCGAATTAAACATTTAACCGAGAAACGAACTAAACCAGATTATCCAAAACATTATCCAGATTTCGGAAATCCAAGTTTGTGGCCAAGAATGAAGGAGTGGGCCCCACCCCACCCCATTCAAATACCGATCGGCCTAAAGGGGTTTCCCCTTGGCTTCATTTTCTTTTTTCAAGCTACAAACACCCAAATCCTCTCCACTCTCATCAATCCTCATCCAAAAACCCGAGATTGTAGCAAGAAAAACAAGGTAAAGGTGGAGTTATTTACGTTTCCATCTTCGTTTCTTGAGTTTATTTGCAAGAAAATGAGGTTTCAAAGATGAAAACCGATTCTTGCATGATCAAGTGATGTATACAAGTTATACAAGGGATCTTGGTCCAAGAAAGGAGTTAAACGAGCCAAGAACGAATTTTTACGGTTAAAACCTTTGTTTTTATATCATAACCGAAACAATAGTGTAAGAGGCTTGATCGTGAATGAAACTTGCTTGGTATTGTGGTATGTTGATTGTAGGCTCTGTATTTAGTGGTAGATAAGGCGGAAAGACGAGTTTGTAGCTCGTAGTGGCGGAAAACGAAAGGTATATTCGGTTATGTTCGGTTTTGGGAAATTTGGACAGATTGTTGATGCTTTAGAGTTAGGTCATGAAATTTTACAGAGGTGTTAAACACATGAAAATGTGAGTTCTGTGAATATTTGGTAATTTTTGGATAAAGGATGAATATTTGGTGAATTTAATGCTCGGTTTTGGCCAAAAATGGTGAAAAATAGTTAAATATCATGAAAAATTCTGGAAACTTTCAGATAATCTTTTCATATCATGTATAAGTCACACACAAAATTTGAGGTCCGTTGGAGGAGTCTAAGTAGGCTTTTCGGTTAAACGAGTTCTAGGAATTTCTAGCTCGGTTTTAGTAAAAAGGGCATGTAAAAGTAGATTTCGGTTCTGGAAAAATTACAGGGGACTATGTGGATGGCAGGGGACATCCAGGAAATATTTGGGATTTTTCTAAGATCGTTTGGTATTTACGACATATTTAGTGTTTAAATGGTGTTTAAAAATAGATAAATAAATTTTAAATATAGAAATTAATTCTGGAAATATTTTTATAAAATTCCCCACTGTTAAAAAGTGATTTGTGCAAAATTTCAAGATCCGAGAGTGAACGGATATTTATTTGTGCTAATTATCAAACTTTTAAAGTTAAAACGCGTAAACCGGTGAAGTTCGCTTAAGCGAGCTGACTGGTGTATAAAAACCCTAAAAATGAACTATTTTCATATAAATGAATTAAACAAGTAAAAATAAATCATCCGAAAATAATTCGGATGATTTGAGTAATTTTAACATATTTTAACAGTTTCCGGTACGTTAAAGACGGAAACGGGTCCCGCGGCCAAACGGGGCGTCTAAACCGAGCTCAAATTTCACAACTTTACTTAAACTATCAGTCAACGACTATTTTCGGGTCGTGTGTGACCAAACTCATTTTTGAAACATAAAAACGAATAACCGTGCTAGGCACGCAAAACGAGAAAAAACAACTAATAGTAATTGTGACCATGGAACTCTAAACGACATCACAATCTGAGTCCGGAGAAGTGTTTTTGGGTTAACATTGCCCCCGGAACAGGTACAGTACTGGGTTAACAGTGTCCCCAGATGTACCAATTAATAAGGTTAAAGATTATATAAACAATAATTGTATAGTAATGATCGTAGGGATCATATTACAAATTGGACGGGTTAACTGATATTGATTGTTGTTACCTGCTTGCATGTGCTAAGGTGAGTTTCACGAGCCCCTTTTTACTGAACTGTTTTAAATATTTTCCCGGGATGGAAAGCATGTTTCTATCAAAATGTTTAAGTACATGCTGATCGCATGGAAATGAATGTATTTATATATTGTTTATTGTACGGGAATCGTACGGGAATGTACTAAGATGGTAATTGTCTGAGTTGTTAATATTGTAAGGTCCCGCAACAGTGTTCTGGGTTAACAGTGTCCCCAGATGTTATTGGAAGTGTTCTGGGTTAACAGTGTCCCCAGAGGTTATTGGAAATGTTCTGGGTTAACAGTGTCCCCAGAGGTTATTGGAAGTGTTCTGGGTTAACAGTGTCCCCAGAGGTTATTGGAGGTGTTCTGGGTTAACAGTGCCCCCAGAGGTTATTGGAAGTGTTCTGGGTTAACAGTGTCCCCAGAGGTTATTGGAAGTGTTCTGGGTTAACAGAGGTTTCACTTGTGGGCTCAGCATAATTACATCGCTAATATATGATTATTATAATGATTTGTCATCGTTTACTTAACTTAGTGAAACTCACCAACTATTCGTAGTTGACCCGTTTTCTCACATGCTTTTCAGGTACAATTAAGATGAACTGATTGCTTACGTGCTAAGTGCTTGATGTGTGTAAGATTTGCGTGCGGGATGTTAGGATACATTATGACAGATAGAATTATGTATCGTATGGTATGATGTGTGTATCACCTAGACGGTAATGAAATACGAGATAATGTAATTTTGAAGTATATTAATGCATTCAGTTTTCTTTATAAATAATGTGGTTGATATCAGAGGTGTCTGTCGCATCCCGTTTACGTTTCCGCTGCGGTTGCGGGGTGTTACAGAAGTTGGTATCAGAGCCATTGGTTATAAAGAATTAGGATGTCTTTAAAAGATACCTAAAATATAACCAGTAGCTCAAGTATTATAGGATCTGAATATCAACTAATAATAGATAGTGACGAGTATCGGGATGAACTCGGTCGAACAAGTGAGTTATTATGGTCCGGAACATAATAACAGACTTGTCTGCACGAGGGAATTCAGAGGAAATCACTAGGTACATTAATAGGTAAAAATGGCAACATATGTGTAAAGTATATAATATTATTGATACGTGCTAAGGTGTATATATATATGTGCGTATATTGTGGGTACAAGTATTGAGAAATAGGACCCGGATAAGGAACCGGGGGATGAAATAATAAAAGTACCGAGGATGCTGAAATTTCTAGAGCATCGGTTGATGATAAGCCTGACTTATCGGGTCACAGCTATGATAGCACCAAGTTAGACCTTCCGTTTGACATTAACCAGAAATATCTAGTAACCGTCACTCCCAACCAAAATTGACGAATCCCTTACCTTACCAACACCGGTACCGTATATCCTAATAACCCCGGATGTTCACCCGAACCGTCGACCCTCACGTACGGACGGATCCGTACCTGAACCCATTCTTATTCCATTAAGGAAAATAAATAAATAAATAAAATAAATAATAATAATAATAAATTTGATAATAATTGAGCAGATAAAAAAATAATATATAGAAATATATATATGTATTTCTCACTCTCAAACATATGAGTCATACCACCTCCAGATCGAGAATTACTGATTTTAGCCAACCTAGAACGCCTGAGAACATTGACTGAGCAAGTGATAGAGTTTCCCATAATGGTAGTTAATAATATTTGAAGGCAACCCATGTTGCGCAATTACCTTGAACCTGGCAACTCCCTATGTTATCCTTACACCCGTTAGATGTTTACACCCATGTATGCTCGAATAGAATGATTACCTATACACAAGGAAGTGTTGGAATCATTATAGCATAGTTGGTTGTTCGTTCGTAGGAGGTATATTGTGTATGCCGGATATACGAATAAACACGGATATTATAACTCCGTGGTATGTAATCGTTTGGTGCTCACGGTGAGCATGTATCGGTTATGCTGACATGCAGGAGGATATTGAAATCAAGCATATTAAACATCGATCTTGTTGAGAGGATCTCTATATCAGTTGGTGACAAGGGTTATGAAGCGTATTTAAAAGTTAACCGACGTCAAGTTAAGTCCCTATGTTATTATACTTGTGGGACATATATACTAGATACTGGTATGTGTAATATGTATGATAATATTTGGTGTGTATGTGTACCTGCTGTTATGATTGAACTGGTAACGAGTTATACGGTGAGATCAGTATTGATTACTGCGTACGGGATGAGTACGGCAGAATGACATAAAAAGAGTAGCTCCAATGATGGAGATTGATATGATTCAGTTGATTGCTCAAAGATAGCAGATAATGATACCGAGTTTCGTATCACAGATCACTGCTAGTGTTGATGCAAATGTGATCACAGAATTACAGATCGAGCAATCACATGATTATGAATATTTCAATTCTTAGTGTTATTACTAAGAGTGATAATGTCCCACCGAATGCTATTATGACTACAAGTATTAGTTATATACTAAACATGAATAGTAGTAGTAATGAATTAGATCCGGTATGAAGGATATGCTTATCGGTTGTGTTAAGGAAATTATTAATAGTTTACTGATGGTAAAGGGAGGAATAGATTAGCGAGTGGATAGAAAAGATCGAAATGGTCAAGGATTTTGGTAAGAGCCTAGAACATTGTGTAGTGAAATATGCTACAGATATGTTGGTAGATTATGTTGTATCGTGATGGAACACGATGGTAAAAAATTATAGTTAGAAAATTTTACTTAGATGATATGGTCAGAATTTGAAATTCTTGTGCTAGAGCACTTTTATTCGAGTAATTAAGTTCAAAGATTGGGAACTGAGTTATGGAAGATAGAAATGTTGTGTGCTGATCACTTAGAACACGCTAATTGTTTGAAGGAATTGTCATGTCTCGTAACATGGTTAATTACTCCTGAAACTAAGCGAAGCGAGCGCTATATTGGGGACTAACTCCAGCGATAAGGAGTGTAGTCAATCCTGTAAAATATACAACCTTTGGAAGGGTGGTGTCACAAGCCAGCATTGATGTATTTGACTCTATGGGAAGCGGACTGGAAGGACGTTGGGTGAGACGTCGAGTGTTAAAGAAGAGAAGTGATAAAGGCATGGTGCAAGATAGACTTTGAATAAGTAGGAAGAAGAATGTCGAGTGATAGTAGGCCACAGGTGTGGTAAAGATGGACGTAATGCCCCAATTGTAGAACCAATTGAAGCCATATGAACCGGCAACCCCAACCCATTCGTGTACATCCACTCCGAACCCAACAGCCTCAACAACAATCCATCCAAAGAAATCAAATTATGCCAAACAGTTGTACTTGTTATGAATGTGGCAGTACAGAACGTTTCAATAGAAATTGCCCAAAGTGAACCAAGGTGTCATTGGAAGACGAACCTCAGGACAAGCATCAACCTCTGATCAAGCAAGGAGCCGAGAATTCGAATAAAGCACGTCATGATTCAAAGGTGATATTAAGTATGTTGTAGTTTTAACTCAATAGACTCCAGTAATATTTTTATGGTCACCGATAGAAGTTAGTTCCTGTTAACCTCCTATCATTTGGAAAGATACCGATTAGTGAAACTATAGACCCCGATACTGTAGAATCGCTAACGGAAAACCCCTAATGGTTAACTAAATTGTTCGGAATTGTCCTATTATTCTGAACGATTAACCTTTCCTTATTGACCTACGACCAACAAAGTTAAGAAGTTTTGACGTAATAGTTAACATGGATTGGCTAACTCAACATGAAGCTGAGATCAAATAGGAAAAGAAGATGATTAGAAGCTCTCTTTCGGACGATGAAGCGATTAGATACAGAGAAAAGTGTACGGTATTATGTTACCACTCTAATCTCATCTTGAGATGTTATAATATTTACGACAAGAAGACGTGGTGTATTTAACAAACGCGATTGCCAAAGTATTTAAAAGGAAACATATAGAAGATATCCCGATGGTACGCGAATATCCAGAAGCTTTCCCAGAAGAACTTCCTGGATTACCGCCAACCCGACAGGTCGAATTCAGAATCGATTTAATGCCTCAAGCTAGCCCGGTTGCTAAGCATCTTACCGACTTGCATCAACCGAAATGCAAGAATTATTGGATAAGGTTTTATACGACCTAGTTAGTCACCATGGGGTGCACCAGTGTTATTTGGGAAATGAAGGACGGAAGTGTTAGGATATGTATGGATTAGGGAGAATCGAATAAAGTGACGATCAAGAATAGGTATTCACTTCTTCGAAGTAAATGACCTATTTAACCAATTGCAAGGGGCGATTTATTTTTAGAAAAATTGATCTAGGATATAGTTATCACCAAATGAAAAATCCAAGAGGAGGACGTTGCAACAACAGCGTTTCGGACTCGTTACGGCCATTATGAATTCTTAGTTATGCCTCTCGGGCTAACAAATGCGCCGGCATTGTTCATGGACCTCATGAACTGAATCTATAAACTTTATTTTGACAAATTTGTCATAGCATTCATTGATGATATTTTGATATATTTGCAACGTAAAGAAGAGCACGAACGACGGTTAAGAAAATTGTGGAAGTGTTGAAGCAAGAGGAGCTATACGCGAAGTTTTCGAAATGTGATTTTGAATAAAGAAGGCATAATCCCTTGGTCATGTTGTAAAGCAACAAAGATTTCACAAAGATCCAAATAAGATAGAAACCATTAAAATTGTGCCAAGCGCCGATTTTAAGCCTCCCCGATGGGGACTATGGTTTTGTCGCGTATTGTGACGCATCGAGTAAGGGTTAGGATGCGTGTTGACGCAGTATAATAAGGTTATAGCCTATGCTTCCCGACAGTGAAAAGTACACGAGAAAAATTACACTACTCACGACTTAGAACTGGGAGCGGTTATCTTCGCACTTAAAATGTGGAGACATTATCTCTACGATACGAAGTGCACCATCTTCACCGATCATAAAAGTTTGCAGCACATATACGATCAGAAAGAACTGAATATGAGGCAACGAAGATGGGTCGAGTTGTTAAGCGATTATGACTGTAACATCCGTTATCACCCCGGCAAGGCTAACGTCGTAGCCGACACTTTGAGTAGGAAAGGTCGGGTTAAGCCATTGCGAGTGCGAGCGCTAGGGATGATAGTCCAGCCGAACTTTTCGGACCTGATTCGAGTCGCTCAACGTGAGACGTTGAAGGAGGAACAATTGGAAAAGGAGGGACTTTACGGCAATGAGAAGAATTTCGAACAGCGCGTGGACTAAATTCTCTACTTCAAAAATCGGGTTTGGATCCCGCCCCTCCATGACCTTCGTGAATTAATCATTGACGAAGCGCATAGATCGAAATAATCCATACATCCGGGATCGGATTTGACTATTGATGATACGGATATCTGAAAGGATTTTTATTAATGGTCGAGTTTGGAGAAAGATATGGTCACGTGTGTTGGTGAATATTGAGTGATGCAAGAGATAAGGCTGCACACCGAAAACCCTAGGGAACGCCACAACGACAGAAAATTCGCCAATGATAGTGGGAATAAATTACAATGAATTCTTGCCCAAATTCCCGATGGTGAAATGGTATCTCGTCGTGGAGTGCCATTTTCAATTATCTCAGATCAAAATAGTCATCCTACTTCCATTATTGGAAGGCGGGGAAGGAGGCATCGAGAGCTTGAAGCTCTCTATGGGTGAAGTAGTTATCACCAAGTTGTTAAATTGAAATTGGGCGTCACTCAGGCCATAAGATTTGAATTGATTCGAGAAACAACCAATCGGATTTATAATATTTAAGACAAGTTGAAAGGAGCGCGTGATTGGCAAAGGGTTTATGCCAACGTTCAAAGGAAACCATTGTCACTGAATACAGGTGACAAGGCATTTTAAGGCATCACCTTAGAGGGAGGTGATATGAGGTTTGGCAAAACCGAAAATAGCTTCTTAATATATTGGACCCCATGAGAACTATCTCCATGGTTGGTCATTTAGTTTATCGATTAAAATACTCCAGGGGCTAAGTACTATACATGATGTTTTGCCATGTATACGGATTGAAAAGTGCCTAAGTGATGAGGCAACGAAAGTACTAGTAATAGAGGTACTCATAGAAGACATGCTTGATATCATAACTAATTCCATAGAGATAGTAGACGGGAAAACTAAACAGTTTGAACATACCAAGCTTTATTGATTAAAATTAAGTGGAATTCACAGCGAGGACCAGATTATACTTGGTAACGCGAGGGTGAATTCTGAAGGAAAAACCCCCCACCTTTCTCTCGAAAGGGGATAAGGGCGTGTAAAATTTCGAGGACGAAATTTCTTAACGGGGGGAGAATGTAACGATTCCGACGAAACCAGGTATACCCTAACCGGTAGACTGTAGTTACGTCATATTTAATGTCGGGTACATGAATTACCATAGTAATCATACGAGAATACATGGTTCATTGTACTGATTGTACGTGAATATATAATTCACCGTATTGAATATGCGATCAATCGATCGATAGTTATTGAAACCCGAATGGATCGAGGGTTCAATTATAGACGAGATATATGATATTTAGTGATGTTACGAAGTATTAAAGCTTCGGGATAAGTGGATTAAAGCACAGAAAAAGGATTTCGATTTAATAGTGCGTCGGTACGTTAAACGAAACCTTTAATACCAAACCGAGCAAGAGATGATCGATCAAGCCGAAAAAGATGCACAATTATTAATACTATGATGTTTTAAGTTAATAAATGTCATGGTTTAAGTTATTAAATCGGTTTTATATAAATTTCATTTTTAGCCGAAAAACGACCGTTTTAGCCTCGTTTTAAGCCGAATTAAACATTTAACCGAGAAACGAACTGAACCAGATTATCCAAAACATTATCCAGATTTCGGAAATCCAAGTTTGTGGCCAAGAATGAAGGAGTGGGCCCCACCCCACCCCATTCAAATCCCGATCGGCCTAAAGGGGTTTCCCCTTGGCTTCATTTTCTTTTTTCAAGCTACAAACACCCAAATCCTCTCCACTTTCATCAATCCTCATCCAAAAACCCGAGATTGTAGCAAGAGAAACAAGGTAAAGGTGGAGTTATTTACGTTTCCATCTTCGTTTCTTGAGTTTATTTGCAAGAAAATGAGGTTTCAAAGATGAAAACCGATTCTTGCATGATCAAGTGATGTATACAAGTTATACAAGGGATCTTGGTCCAAGAAAGGAGTTAAACGAGCCAAGAACGAATTTTTACGGTTAAAACCTTTGTTTTTATATCATAACCGAAACAATAGTGTAAGAGGCTTGATCGTGAATGAAACTTGCTTGGTATTGTGGTATGTTGATTGTAGGCTCTGTATTTAGTGGTAGATAAGGCGGAAAGACGAGTTTGTAGCTCGTAGTGGCGGAAAACGAAAGGTATATTCGGTTATGTTCGGTTTTGGGAAATTTGGACAGATTGTTGATGCTTTAGAGTTAGGTCATGAAATTTTACAGAGGTGTTAAACACATGAAAATATGAGTTCTGTGAATTTTTGGTAATTTGTGGATAAAGGATGAATATTTGGTGAATTTAATGCTCGGTTTTGGCCAAAAATGGTGAAAAATAGTTAAATATCATGAAAAATTCTGGAAACTTTCAGATAAGCTTTTCATATCATGTATAAGTCACACACAAAATTTGAGGTCCGTTGGAGGAGTCTAAGTAGGCTTTTCGGTTAAACGAGTTCTAGGAATTTTTAGCTCGGTTTTAGTAAAAAGGGCATGTAAAAGTAGATTTCGGTTCTGGAAAAATTACAGGGGACTATGTGGATGGCAGGGGACATCCAGGAAATATTTGGGATTTTTCTAAGATCGTTTGGTATTTACGACATATTTAGTGTTTAAATGGTGTTTAAAAATAGATAAATAAATTTTAAATATAGAAATTAATTCTGGAAATATTTTTATAAAATTCCCCACTGTTAAAAAGTGATTTGTGCAAAATTTCAAGATCCGAGAGTGAACGGATAATTATTTGTGCTAATTATCAAACTTTTAAAGTTAAAACGCGTAAACCGGTGAAGTTCGCTTAAGCGAGCTGACTGGTGTATAAAAACCCTAAAAATGAACTATTTTCATATAAATGAATTAAACAAGTAAAAATAAATCATCCGAAAATAATTCGGATGATTTGAGTAATTTTAACATATTTTAACAGTTTCCGGTACGCTAAAGACGGAAACGGGTCCCGCGGCCAAACGGGGCGTCTAAACCGAGCTCAAATTTCACAACTTTACTTAAACTATCAGTCAACGACTATTTTCGGGTCGTGTGTGACCAAACTCATTTTTGAAACATAAAAACGAATAACCGTGCTAGGCACGCAAAACGAGAAAAAACGACTAATAGTAATTGTGACCATGGAACTCTAAACGACATCACAATCTGAGTCCGGAGAAGTGTTTCTGGGTTAACATTGCCCCCGGAACAGGTACAGTACTGGGTTAACAGTGTCCCCAGATGTACCAATTAATAAGGTTAAAGATTATATAAACAATAATTGTATAGTAATGATCGTAGGGATCATATTACAGATTGGACGGGTTAACTGATATTGATTGTTGTTACCTGCTTGCATGTGCTAAGGTGAGTTTCACGAGCCCCTTTTTACTGAACTGTTTTAAATATTTTCCCGGGGCGGAAAGCATGTTTCTATCAAAATGTTTAAGTACATGCTGATCGCATGGAAATGAATGTATTTATATATTGTTTATTGTACGGGAATCGTACGGGAATGTACTAAGATGGTAATTGTCTGAGTTGTTAATATTGTAAGGTCCCGCAACAGTGTTCTGGGTTAACAGTGTCCCCAGATGTTATTGGAAGTGTTCTGGGTTAACAGTGTCCCCAGAGGTTATTGGAAGTGTTCTGGGTTAACAGTGTCCCCAGAGGTTATTGGAAGTGTTCTGGGTTAACAGTGTCCCCAGAGGTTATTGGAAGTGTTCTGTGTTAACAGTGCCCCCAGAGGTTATTGGAAGTGTTCTGGGTTAACAGTGTCCCCAGAGGTTATTGGAAGTGTTCTGAGTTAACAGAGGTTTCACTTGTGGGCTCAGCATAATTACATCGCTAATATATGATTATTATAATGATTTGTCATCGTTTACTTAACTTAGTGAAACTCACCAACTATTCGTAGTTGACCCGTTTTCTCACATGCTTTTTAGGTACAATTAAGATGAACTGATTGCTTACGTGCTAAGTGCTTGATGTGTGTAAGATTTGCGTGCGGGATGTTAGGATACATTATGACAGATAGAATTATGTATCGTATGGTATGATGTGTGTATCACCTAGACGGTAATGAAATACGAGATAATGTAATTTTGAAGTATATTAATGCATTCAGTTTTCTTTATAAACAATGTGGTTGATATCAGAGGTGTCTGTCGCATCCCGTTTACGTTTCCGCTGCGGTTGCGGGGTGTTACAATTCTAAACTACCTAGGGGCGAATTTGTGAGAGCAAGAACAAGATTTTGGTGATTGTAATCATTCGTTTGGGTTGGTGATTCGCATGATTAACCTAATTGAAGTGATGATAAATCAAACTATGTGTGGCTAGTACTCTTATTGTTCTCTCCCGTATTGTAAGGTTTTCTAATTGGATAATTGTTAATCGTTTATGTTATTGGTGAGATAGTATTGTGATCATTTGATTATTGTGCTATGGTGATTGCGTGTTTGTTTTGTAATTGTTAGTATGGTATAATTCGTGTTCTTGACTATCCGTTCTTGGTGCCATAGGCAATCGAGATTTAGTAGAAGAGAATTAGGGTTAGCAATACTAAACTGATTATTGAGTGACAACCTTGCGTTTTCTAATCCAAGTACTTAGTCCTCGCTTATCACATCCAAATGCATTTTCACGAATTATAATTGTGTAATTCACCTCACCAGTAAACATTAACTTTATTAGCATTGGAAACCTGAAATCGGGAGAGAGCATTCTTTCTTATATTGTTTAAAACTTGTTTAATTATTTCAGTTATATTCATTAATCAAAACCAAAAAATTAACTATTTGAATTTACTTTTGCATTTAGTTTAATTATAAAGCTACTTAGTAATACATTTTCCACAAACTCCCTGTGTTCGATACCCGCTTACCGCTATCTAACTAGTTGTAATCGGTTTATTTTTTAGTGAGTCTTCGACCACACCTCAATAACCATAACCTAACCGATCCATTATGGCGGTTTCAGTTAATCGGTTTTGAAGGTTACTGCGAGTCAGTTATGGGTCGGTTAACCGTGACCAAACCAATGTATAATTGAGCCTAAAACTTTGGTACTAAAAAAATAAAAATGACATGACATAGTTCAACAAAATATTCAATTCTTAATATTAATAATATATATTCATCAGACAACGATAAATGGATTAACTCTTTAGTAAAATTAAATCATATAGTATAAAAATAAGAGCGTTATTAGTTTATTACCTTCTTTAATTTTCTCCAAATTATAAACCGTGTGTCTAATCATACTCCATAAAGTTGAGAATCTTGTAAATGGGGTGGTTCGGTTTTAGCGGGTTTGAAATCATCTTAAACCAAAACTGACCCGTATTTGGCGGTTTTCAAAAATTCATTAAACCGACCCTCTGGTTATGTCGGTTATCGGTTAAAATCGGTTCGGTTTTGTCGGTTATGCTTCGGTTAACGGTTATGACGATTAATTTGCACACCCCTACTATTTATATAGAAATACAATGGATGAATTGATGATTGTTCTTTTAATTTAATTTATGGCGTTGGAAAGATAAAATGTTATATGCTAGTTTTATGAGTATGACCATGTGCCTATTATTATTAGTTGAAGGACACATAACAGAAGAAACTTTATGCATTTAGATGTTGTACTATGTGCATTAAAATACCAGACAAAAAGAAATAGTAATTATGTCTCACATAACAAATCTTCCTTTTAATATATATAATAACAAGAATTAAGACCCCCCGCGTTGCGGGGGCCGACAAACTGTGCTAAAAACTAAACTTCGAACGTTATCGCGATTAACTACTCGAGGCTCTAATCACGGATTTGTTATAAACAAATACAAATTTCACACATTAGACCAAACTTTGATTATATATGATAGGTACATAATTGATCTCTTTCATTAAAAAAAAAACTTCACTGTTGCAGTCCATCTCCATCTTGGATGAACAGCAAGCACTCAATGTACATGTTCTGTAGCATCTAACTATCATCATGTTTCATCATCAGCAAGTCTAAGTCGTCCAATTCATATCCCTCCATGCTATTTTGACTCGTTATTACCCACATATTTGCCAAATGTTCATCCAACTGAACATCCAGTTCTTGAAATGACTCTTATCTGCAAAGAAATAGATCATTGTAATTTAACATGACGTTTTATCACAAAACTGACAATGTGTTTAAATTAGAAACACACAGATATTTTTCCATAATGCATCAAGTCATACCTTTTTAGAATAGGATAAAAATGTATCTAAGGCATAGATACCCAAAGTCTTTATAGCCTAAAACACAAAGAACACATTAAACATGAACAACAAAAATGATCCAAATACGAATACATCCATTGCCCCACATTCATCTACCATGTTTTTTTAAAGAATATTTTTGGGTCGGTAACTTGTATATATGATAGATTATAGACATAAGGCGAAACATGTCACCTCAGGGTGAGCAAGCAGAACTGGTTCCAACTCATTCCATTGTGATGAAACGAATGTTATCAGATATAGAGTGCAGGCCAACATCGATAAATTTAGAACAGTGAGTTAGCTTCAATTAGTCAACATATGTGTTGAGTGATTGACTGTAAAACAATAGGGCTAAACTTATATAAATGATAGAACTATGTTAACCTGTTAAAAACTTTAAGGCTACTAAGAATCAAGATCATCAAAAAGATCAAATCCAAATGACGGCCTATGCTACAAAAACATGCACTACCAAGCTAAAACGTAAACTAAATGGCTTTTTTAAAGCCTTACCATTAATCTAAAAAAGGTTTCAAATTTTCTTTATGATAAAACCATAGTCAATTACACATATTTCCTCTGTTAATTTAACACATTTAAAGTAACTACCAATCAAATATGGCTCTAAACTTACATTGTCTACTCAGTTCCTGTATACTCTTAAATCTCGATTCAAAGAATTCAACTAAGGTTGTAAAATATATGATTAATTCCCTTTAAATCTTTATAATTTGATAAAAAAAATATCTTCTTGTGTAAAAAAAGCACAATTTAACTTATAGCATCAATGGAAGAGGAAGAAGACATGGAACACAAATTATGAAGAAGGTGAAGGTTTCATACGCAGAGAGAGATGAAGCGGTGGAACTGTAGTGGCTTTGAAGTTCCAATTAGAATATGGTACAAATTATGTTTCAGATTGTACATCACGTATTGCACAATGTCCCCTGAATATATATATATATATATATATATATATATGGGAAGGATCAAGAGAGAACTCCTAACTCTAGGGTTAGATTTGTAAATTGCCTATAACAAAAAAAAACATCGGTCCCCTGTTAGACAGACTCTTCAACCTCCATGTGCAATGATATTGACACAAACCATCTTTCTATAGAACTTAACACAGTAAATCATGATAAATCGATTGTTCAAAACCATAATGATCGATTATTTCAGTCTTTTATCATGTCAATTGAAGGTATTTCTATTCGAATATTTTTTTTTCCTATTTTTTTACTTTAATCAATAAATTGATTGATAATCTGCTTGTTTCATGTATTAACTTGATAGTTTAATTGATTACTCGCGAGTTACGACATGATTAATAGACAATTGATTGTTAATTATGAGTCGGTTTGGAATTAGTATGACAGAGTGCTCAGTTAGACCTAATTTTTGGATTAAGTTTATTATGTGTAATACATGTATTACATACGTGTAATACTTGCATTACACACATGTATTAATAAATGGATTTAAAAGATGATTTAGGTAAATGAACAAAATGTGTAATACATGTATTACGTACGTGCAATACTGCAATACTGAGTATTACACATGTGTAGTATTTATTTATTTATTTTGTAGGGGGTTCATTTGTTTTCTTGCAATGTTGAAGTATATGTTAAATTTGGGTCTTGATTTTTCTTATTTAATTGATTAGTACAATATGGGTTATCAATTTTTGTGGTTAATCGATCAACGTACGTTAATCAATTGTTTAACTAAGAATGCCCTCCAACTGTTTGATGAAATGTCTCAATGAAAACTAGTTGAAAATCAACGAAGTAAAGAGATGATTAATGATGATCTTAAACGAAAACTGCTGTAAGTTTGAACTTTAATTCCTGCTTCTGTTTTTTTTGCTATATTAATTTGATTTTTAAATAAGTACTATGGCAGCGTTCAACTAATATTTTTATGGGGTCAAAGCCAAAAGGGAAGGAACGAGATTAGCATGCCCACAAATATGGTAAGAACATAAATGTTTTTATACATTTGATTACAAATTTAGGTGGGACCTGGAAAACTCGGGAAACCCTTGTTCTAGCCCAATACCCGCCTCAAAACCAAATATAAGGGAAACATGACTTCACCAAGAACAAAATGCAATATTGCAGATTCGGGTTTTGACCTGTTTGGGTTATTGGGTTTTTATGTCCGGCACTAATTATTGTCACCCTTGTTATTTAATATTACATATATGTATTACATGTATTACCGATGTGACATATCAAGTATTACACACGTGTAATACTGACTATTACATATATTCATAATTGCTAATATTAGATATACGTAATAATAATAAGTATTCAGATATGCAGTTTATTGACTATTTAAACATTGTGTTATGCAGTTTTGGAGCTGATTTAGATCATACTGTTGATATGTGACATGTTGGTTGTTGGTTGAGCTTTATATGGGTAAAGTTTTGTTTCCACATACACGAAATTACCATTACCATCATCCCTTTTGGTGGCCTACTACACCCAGTGCAAATCTACACCATCAAGTAATGAGCTTACGCATAAAGCAGGCGTTGATGCATGCATCTTAACATGATGTAATGAGCAAGAAATAGATGAGGAGTAAATTATTTTGTTTTAAATATTTATACAAGGAAGATACATTGGGTTATGAATGTTTTGGTCATTATTGTTGTCTTTACATACTTAGTTTTGAATACAATGTGTTAGTAATGGTTCCAAAATTATATTGTCCGATATAGGAGCGTGCAACATGTACGATTTGGATCGGAATCAGACAATCTACAAACGGGTTGGTCCAGGTTTTGAAACGGGGTCTAAGGGACGAGTTGATGGTATGTTATAGACCACCAATCTGCAGCTAGTTGATTTTTTAAACCACGTTATAAACGGGATTTGTGGAACCGCTTTACACCATAACTCCATCACCTGGTTACATATAAACTATATAAATAGTTTAGTGTTTATATGTAATACAATAATACTGCATATACGCAATACAATGGTGCTACAAATATATAATATAGTAGTACTAGTGTAATACGTATATGTAATACACAATTAATACAAACATATAATAGTGCTTTAAAAAATATATGTAATGGAAATATTGTATATATGCAGTATATCTAAACAAATGTCGCATTAACATTATTATCACAATTTTCATATACACTACGTATATGTATTACTAATAAATATATGTGGCTACATTGACATTGTTAAGTTCAAATATGCATATTACACATACGCAATATAACTAAACGTATACAATAACACCATCATTATCACTTCAAAAACTACATATATGCAATATAACTAACATATGCATTAAAGTGCATCATTTATTTACTACATAAATGTTATACATCAACACTTCATATGTACAACATATATGAAATACAATATTGCATATGTGTATGTTTCAGTGTTGCATATATGTAATGCATCGGTGCTGCATATAACTTATACAGATCATGTTTTATAAATTGGTCATCTTCATCATCATTTTCCTCCACATGCTCCTCAAGCTTGTATTCCTTGTCAAGTAATGTTGTTATTTTTTTTTTCCGTGGCCTTTTGTAGTCTTCATGTCTTTGAAATATATATAAGGTCATTGATACAAACGTATACAATCACAATACAATGTGCATTATATGTAATAAAATATCTAAAGTCTACCATCAAAACTGTTTTATTTACCATTGATTTTCATAATCAACATCGTCTTCATTGTCCTCTAACTTCCCATGTTTCACTTTCTTTTTTTTCTTTTACCCCATGTTGTTTTCATGTCTGTGTCATATATGCAATGTCATAGTCTAAAACAATATACAAATATTTTAGCAAAATGTAGCTGCATTAGTTATGAAGAAAAGTTAACACGACAGTGGATTATGATTCAAGTACCAATTATCAAATTTTTGTTCAAATAAGTAGCTTTAAGTTCTAAACAAAATTTCTGAAAAAATAATCAAGCAAGCATGTGATTACCAAAACGAGCTCCTTTAGACATTTCATCGAACAGTTGGAGGGCATGCCAAATCGAATGATAAATTAAGCTTATAATGATCAATTGAGCCCAAAAAAAACCAAAACATGTTTATTTACACATATGCATACTCAACATGTATGGTTACATTAACATTACTAGGTTTAACACTACATAAATAAAATATAACTAAAAATATGCAGTAAGAACATCATTTATGTACTACATATATGTAATATTCGACTAGTTACATAAGATATCTAAACTGATACGAATGTGCAACGCTACATATACACGTCATTCATAACTTTCATAAAAAATCAATTTATTTAACGTTCATCAAAATTATGTTTCTATTCATTAAAAAAACAGAGTATTGGTGTGAAATAGCGCCTAATTGACAATGATCAAGTGTAAATTGAATGATTAATCTCATTTACCTGCTTTTATTTCTAAGTTTTTTGCTTGATTTTGTCATCAATTTGATGAAATAGATCAAAAGGGTGACTTTGAAGAAACCTTAGTTATTGGCCAGCGATGAGATGATGCACGACTCTTGATGAATGATAGTTCAGATTTGGTGCAATTCCAATTTTACCCTCCCTCATTAATGGATCCCATCTTTTTTTCTCCCCCCCCCCCCCCCCCTTCTTTTTTTAGTCATTGATCAAGTAAAATCAATGGTTCTAGTGGAGTTCTCTAGTTTTCTCTTTAAAATGTGAAATAATCTTAGACGAATCAAAAAAGCTAAGTTATAATGTAATACACATATGCATTATAGTTGGATATTAACAAATACGGTAAAATTGTTGCATATGTTCGACTAACATATCTAAAAAATGTGCAGTCAATCACATGATTCGTGTACCGTATATGTGCAAGAATCAACAAATACAATTAGATGCGTCAACATAGCTAGTTTATAATGTAATACACATATGTATTATAACCAGATATTCACACATGCTCTAAAATTTTTATGTTCAACTAACATATCTAAAAATTATGCAGCCAAAAACATGATTCGTGTACTACATATGTGCAATAATAAAAAAATAAATGAACTAATGTCAGCATATGAGTTGTCCATGACTTCCTTTAGTAATCGTTACGATATATTATTCCCAATTGAAAAATTAAGACAAGAAAATACATACGAACATAGTCTACTGTTGATTTATGTGTAACACAATCGGAATATGTGAAATTAGGTTTACTTGATGGCGTTTGAGATCGATTCACTTGATTCTCATGTTATTCTCTTGAATTATCGGACGATTTGCTTGAGATCTGCTTGATTTCTTTCTATCAAGTGAAAACCCTAACTATGAGTAATGAGAAGAACGAACGGGAGAGAGAATTGGATTGTTGTACAGTTTTGGAGTGTATCCCAATTTTACCCCTCTTCATTAAAAAAACCCCATTTATTTATCTGTTTTTTTAGCCCTTGATCATCATCAATGGATATAATTTCGTTCTTTAGTTCTCTTTTTTAGATGAGTTCTCTCTTGATCTCACCCATATATATATATATATGTAATGAAATTAGGACAAAGAGACGAAGGCCTTACCTCCGAAGAACGATGAGGCAAACAAAGACGGTTACCCAGCTTAGAAGTCGATCAATGCATTGAGAATTCACATTCTTTTCAGGATGGCTACTTTCATAATCCCTCTTGCTAGATGAAGAAAGTGTACCCACTTCCTTTAAACTCTAAATCACTGAACAAACCACACAACATAATTAGGTTTCTCAATAAGTTGAGCAACTGATTTAAATTCCCTATTGTTCATATTTGGTTTCACAATAATACAAAAAGATTTTCAATATGTGGACTGCAAGACCTAAACAACAAAAATTAAGCTACGCTAGTTATGATATAAAGTATAAACAAACAAAACATCCATATATGTGTTGAAAGGTAAATAGAAAATTAGGATGCACCTTTTCCGGTCGCGGTAAATGGGAAATAGGGTGGACGTTGGTCAAAGGAAATGGCCGATGCCTTTATCACCATCACCTGTGAAACAAAAACACAATGTCAAATTAGGCAACAAAAACCGAAAATCGCAAGAAGCATAGGGTTTCAGAGAAGAGTAGGTTCATCGGAAGTGAAGATGAAGATGGTGAACATGCAGTTACAAAGCAGAAAGTAAAGAGACAGGTGGGATGGAGGGACATGTGTCATGACAAAAGAGAACTCAGATAAGATATGCAAACGCACTAAATGGTGTACAACTTGGACAACACATATTACAACCAGTAATGCATCAAGTAAGATGAAATTGTAATATGTTGTGAAACTAGCCTAATAGCAAAACACTAAGATAGAGACATGTGAGAGGAAGGGAGAAATTTCATTAATAAGATGTGTATATTATACAATGAGATACAATAGAACATTATATAGGGATGGGAAAACTTGGAGAAGAAGCCAAATCTATTTTAGGTGTTGATAACCATAATAACTATTATTCATAACACTCCCCCTTGGTTATCAACTTCATACGCTTCGGGATGCTGCCTTGTTAAAAACCTTGATAGGAAAACCCATTGGGACAAAACCATAGCTAAGGGAAAAAAGAGTGCAGCGCGTATTGTCTCCCACCTGATTTATATATCATTTAAAATGGTAAGTAAAAATCTTATGTGAAAGCTTCGTAACTTTTGTATTCAATCATTTGCTTCTGGGTCCCATGACATGCGAATCTTGAAGTGAACAATGTTGCATGATCTTCACGTGAAAACTTCTATCACCTCATCTTGTAAATATATACAATTGTATCTATGACCCTGCTGTGTTTTTCTGTATCTACAAGACTAACCAAACTTGTTTTGGTGGATTAGTAAGATATAAACTCATATATTTCATACCTGTAATATATGTATTAACCCATTCTGATATCTCCTAGCTGGACACAAGCCGATAAATATAAATAAAAAATATAAAAATCATGTATAGTTAGCATCGCATATTAATGCGCACATGCATATAATTATGATACTTTTGAACCAATAATGTTTCATATTATGATAGGAAATGATATAGAGTCATTGTGTGACATCCTTTAACGTGCTAAAAGAATTAAATTTATCCATGGTAAAATGTCTCAACATTTCCTAGATCTTTGATGTATTTATAAACATATAAATATAAAATTACACATATACTCGAACTATAAGTCGAGCAATAATCACACTTTGTCAAGGTCTTTCAAAAAGAATTTTCTCTATAAAAGCTAATAAGTTTCTCTCGATGATGTGTACATCATCACTATATGATTGTAATGAACTTTTAAGAGTGAAATTTTGATAAAAGTATGGTGAATTATATCCAACTTATCCCCCTCTTTATCAAAATATCTCTTGATTTGTGACAAACTATATCCGAATAATTTAGTCCATAAGCATAAATCCATGCATTTACCAATGGACTTCTTTTCAACTTGACAAATTAAGCATACACATTCATTTTTTCAGGATTTTTGCTGCATAAACTTGCTCATTAACACATCATTTTGTATCACATATCAAAAATCCATATTGTATCATTTCTTTGTTTATTGAGATGTTGTACTCATCATGTACATTCTCTTCTATGTGTATGCTTATTAATGCACAAAAATTTCATCTTTAACATGAATCAATAAAAAAATCAATTCTTCAACTACCTCAAGAAACTTTTCAGGAGTTCCATTTATGCTCAGCATACTCAATATTCGTAACGTATTCAAATATGACTCTATACACAACAATCATTGTGTTCTCGAGACCTTACTTTACATTATTAGATAATTCAAATCCTTCACAGACTTTCTTGTAAACTTTCAGTATCAACTGAATCACAGTACTTTATTAAACGCATATAAATTATCTCTTTATATTACCAGACTATTTATGTATCGAAAAGTCACTGATTCCACCATTATAATCAGTCATGGGTCTTTGTAAGATCCTTATGCCACCAATTTTGCCTTATATCACTTCATTGAATTTTCATAACTTGTATAAAATACCCGTTTGTATCTAAATACATTTTACAACTTTGGTTGTAAGGACTGCGGGTCCAACAAACTTTCCGCTATTTAGAGAATTCAACTTTGCCTTGTTTGCGTTTTTCCACTTTGGCCAATCATTTTTATAGGAAGATTTAGAATCTTGATCCTCCTCATCATCATCATTTCAAGCGCTAATTATACATATATATAAAGTATAGCGACGTCGTCTTTATTTCGATTCCATATATCTTTGTAAACATGATGCAATATAATTTATTGAGAGCTCTTTGTTTTCAGGTACCTAAGGTTCTTCAAGAACCATCATGTCTAATCTCTTCAAGAGACCTTTTACTGCACCTCAACTTGACCATCTTCATTATTTGCTCCAATTTTCGAGGAAATTTTACCTTTGGAACCGATCAGTCTACCACGTTACACGTGTGCATTAGACTTATTATCAATATGTGTTTGTCCATCTGGGACATTTATTAATTGGAGCATTAGCAGTTTGTATAGGTATTTTAGCTAGACACTCTCTTTTGGTCAGTGAACCGTCTGGTAATTGATTCATTAATCTTTATACATGAATTATCCTTTGAACTTTTAGTTCATATAAGTTTGAGGATCAATGATAATTCATTCCAACTAAATTCGTTTTCCAACTGCTTTATTTCTCCCCATAATGTTGGGAATGCTGATTCACTGAAGTGAAAACTAATGAGATATAGACAAATATCACATTAACGGCTCTAAGTATATAATCATAGAGATCGACATGAATTCCCAACTTCCTTTGTAGCCTCATCTTTGTGTGTTGTGGTGGATCAATTTCATTACATATCACACAAACAAAATCTTTGATGGAAGTACGTGGCTTTGACCAAAACCAACTTTAATGGGGAGTAAGTGTTATAACTTATTGGCTTGATGTGATTAATGCTACTGTATGTAAATACATGTACCCAAATGCAAACATGAATTGTTGCTCTTATGATCACTTGCTTTGAAATCAATTGTAGATGCTCAATGATTGTCTCAACAAAAGCAATTTATATGTGAGCATAATCTATATGAAGTTCAATAATTTTCCAATGATTATTAATAACTTGGGAATCGAATCATTATTATAACAAAAAATAAATGTCAATCTGGAATAATATGCTTGCTATCTTATTAACTAAGCCATAAATCACGCAAACTTGAAGTTGTGAACTTGATAACCATTTAGACGATGCATCGATTTTAAAACACTAAATGGTATCATGTTAGGATGTGTGTATCCTTTTTCTCAGTTCCATAACATTTAGGGATTCACGCCCTACTTTAGTTGGAAAATAATAATTTCCCTTGAGAACAAGTTTTGCATGTTTTTTATCATGAAGAATCTTCCAATTCATCAACAAATTTCACATCACTGACTCAGTGTAGTCTAACCGGTCACGCCTTTAAATAATCATGAATCATAAATTTCTGGTTTATGTTCGTATATGTGCTATGCTTATTAGCACAATATAGAAATACGAGAGACAAATGCTATCATTTTGAACAATTACGTTCTATCACTTTATATCTCCATATTTTGTTCTCATATATGAGAAATCCCTTTTTCCACTTCTTTTGGCCGATCTCATTAAAACATCAATGTCATTAAAATTTTAATGGTCGATCTCATTGTTAACATGACCATCATCGATCTCACTATTAATATAACCATAATTAGAATTTGCTCAATTATGCCAAGATCACTGCATTTACAACAATTAATATTTATCACATTCACTTCATGGAATGGAGTGAAATTAAACAAGTTTCATGCTTTTGTTACTTTCACAAGCATATGAAATCATCTCAAACACTTCATATGCTACTTCAAGAACAAACTTGAGGTTTTGTAAATGCAAATTGTTTTATCCATATTGTCTTTATAAACAACTTTATCCTCACATAATATTAAATGAGAAATATATACATGCCCAAGTCATATATGATTTATTGGTCTAACATCATGTGACCTTGCATAATTTGATAAGGGATTATGCCACTTCAAGTGTCATATCTGATAATATCTATACTCTTTCATTAAAGTGATAACAAACTACACCGTTGGCTATTAAATTGTTCTTTTCAATACCGTAGTCTATCTAAAATGATAGCATACTAAATAAAACAATAAAATCAATATACGATAAACAAGGGTGTAACATGCCTCCAAATGCATGCAAACATATATTGTTGATATAAAACAATTCAAGCAAATATATATGTATAAGCATTAAATGTATACATACTATTAATGTATCAAGGATAACTAATCAATTATAGTTAATATACAAATAATTAAAATTAAGATATAAGAGTATATTTCCATCAAATCTCATTATATTTTAATAACATTTGATCATATATCTAAAATTAAGTAACAACTAATGAAAAAAAAAACTTATGACTTAATTTCCAAGATTAGGAAAACTTATTTATAGAAAAAATATTTATACTCCATATATGAGTATGCAATCATGGTTGAAATCTTATAATAATAAAAAATGCCTCAAAGATTATATATATATATATCATACAAGGGCACCTGTTTTAATTATAAGATTCCGATAAATCTATACAAACAATATGAAGCTAATTTACAAAAAACATCATATTCGATCTATACAAAGGGTTCAAGTATTTAAACCTATAGGTTCATAAATGAAGTTAAAATGTAAATATTCATATGATGAACTCCACAAATATCGTAACAACTAAAAGGATGATAAGTTAACTTATTAAATTATTCAAATTCAGACTTTAAAAATTCATGCTGAAGAACTGGAAACAAAATCCATTATTTATTTAATTAATTCCATTGTTTTGAATAATCATTTAGATGAACTAGCAGCTAACAATGTATGTTTAAAAAAATGTAATTGCAACTTGATGCAATCGATCAAGTGATTTAATTGACAGAAACCATATACCATTTTTCAAAGGCTTTTTTTGACCTATATTTTATTTATTAATCATAACTTTAAAGAGAGAATATATCTATTGTATGACTTCATGTTAATCTATAAGGTTAAATGGGCACAAAAGATAATTTGTTTGTTCTCAAAGGGTTTAAACAAAAGACTGAACATAATCTAACCACCAGATTAGATGAATACGAAAATTTGGAAAATGTTTGAATATTAATCATGTTCATGAAATAATTAAATTAATTAATTACTATTACTATCAATTTTAGCATAACATAGTAAATAACAAGAGTAATTCACTTTACCAAAACTATTAAGAGTTTGAAGATTAAATGTAAATAATATATTAGTGATTACTATAAATATAATTCTCTCTAAAATATCATGTTAAAAGGAGCAATCAAATATCACAATTAAATGACATACGGAAAATACGGTGTCCAAAATTGTTTGCACTTATAGAAGGAATAAAATAACATAGAAGGAATAAAATAACACACATGAATTCCTTTTCAATATACAACTAACTAGTTTTTCGGTTAGCATGATATTATGTATTATATGAGCTAAAATAATTGTTTTAAAGTATTGATAATTGATATAAGAAAAACAAGGTTAAAGGTTGAAGTATACCTGTTTATATGAAAACAAATGAAGGGGTAAGTTCACGTACCTTTTGTTGGTTGAAAATTCAGATTTTAGTATAAGTGATTGTAGAATAGCCCGGCTATTCATACCCATAGCTTATGATATATGATCCGACTTCAAAAAGCATCTCGTGTTGATAACGTGTTGTGAAACTAGTCTAATAGCAAAACACTAAGATAGAGACATGAGAGAGGAATGGAGAAATTTCATTAATAAGATGTGTATATTATACAATGAGATACAATAGAACATTATATAAGGATGAGAAAACTTGGAGAAGAAGACAAATCTATTTTAGATGTTGATAACCATAATAACTATTATTTATAACATAATATTATAAATTTGAATGTTTGTTTGCAAGTAGCTTTCAGAATTTAAGGAAGCAAGGTTTTGTGAAGTCTTGGTAGGAAACTCCTTGGACCAACCCCTTTAATCTTCAAGCATCAAACTTATAATTAAATTCAAACGCTATCCATGAGATTTTAAAGTCAATCATTATATATTAAACATTTAAATGATTAATATTTTTTATATCTTATTATCTAAATTAGCTATTAAATTAAAGTTTTTAAGACTAATTAATACCATACTTGAAGAGTGAATCATATTTGAATGACGAGATGTTATATGGAATATGTTAAAATATAAAGTAAGATAAAAATAAGAAGTGTGATAAGGATTTATGGCATAAAAAAACCTTTTAAAAATCAAGAAAAATAACAAAAAATTCATAAATCAAAATATATTAAAAAAAAGTGAAAAACTAAAAACTAAAATATTTCCCCTATCTTTCTCATTCAAAAAAAAAATAAAAAATAAAAACAATGTCGAGGAAAAAAGACACAATAACGAAAATAAACAAAAAAACACAACAATAAATAAAAATAGTCACAATAAATCGCAAAATATAACACAATGTTAAGTAATATAACACAACTAGTTTGTATCCCCCATATTACGTGGTTGTTTTACATTATTCGATTCTAATATTTATATACTTTTTTGAATTTTAATTTTATTTATTGTAAGAAAATTAATAATATACTTAGGAATTGATGATGAAATGGTTCACAAATAAGTGAGATGTTATAACACCGTTCAAAAGCTATTTGGGTATGGTGAGACCCATGGCCCGCTTATTTTTTCTATTATAAAATTGTTTCTTAATTATAAATAATATATAAAAAAATCGGATACTAATTTTTGGTATATCCCTATTTTATAGGATTTTTATTTCAAATTATGGTGAGATTACTTTTTAATTTAATGAGATGTTATAACCAGTTTAAGGGCTATCTGGGTTTGATGAGATCCACAACAGTGAATTCGGGTAAAATATATGAGAAGCATCCATTTATAAATAAAGCAATCTGATAACTTGAGAGAGTGTATGATTGTTTCGTTTATATATATTTAAGATATCAAGGAAAAATGACAAAATATCAAGAAAAATGACAAAATCAATGACAAAAATAAACAAAAACACAATGATAGATAAAATGACACAATGATCTTTTTTTTCTTAACATTGTGTCTTTTATTTATTATTATTTTTTTCTTTTTTGAACAAGGAAACATTTTACTTTTTTACTTTTTTTATTTTTTAATTTATATTTTGAGTTATGATTTTTTTATTACTTTTTTTTATAAAAAAAAATTTATGGCCAAAAATTCTTCTCATCATCCTCATTTTTATTATCCTTTATAAAATAATCATCTTATATATGGTTTTTATTCCTTAAAACTATAAAAATACAAATCCCAATAGAATAAAATTTAAAAAAAAAAGCTATATTGATTTCCATGTTTATGACAATTATATTGAAAAAATATCATAACAAATACACTTATTAAAATTTAGCATTCATACTCTTTTTGTTCCTCTTCCAAAATAGTAGTTGGGTCTATATCTTAGTTTACGAGGTTAGGGCGTCCTGAATTTACCCGGTTTTTAGGATGCTTGGGTGATGGTTTCTTCAAAGACGTGTCTAGTTTGGAACGACGGGGTGCGGTCACACCCATGTTTTTACAGTACATAGATGATTTAATCCCGTGGGAACCCAGGAAGACTTTTACTGGCCCCGTAAAATTTGAAGCCGACACCTTTTTGAACGTCCAACTTTGTTGAAGCTTTTAGGTACCAACAACACCAACTTTGAATTATGTCAAAATATCTTAAACGTATAAGTTCAACAGTTTTGTCTAGTTCCTTTGAGGTACTTTTTACGTGCCTCGTTTCTCTCTATCCGCTTTTCCAGTGGTTGAATGTATTATTACACTTTATGAATACCACAAAACTTGGACATTCCACATGTCACATCCCCCCGCCGAAGGCGAAAACGCCGGAGCGTGCGTACAATGAAATCATGCACATGGTATTAAATGTAAAAACTCTTATTAAAATGAACCAACACATTGTTTAAACCAAACATAATTCAAATAAAAAGCAAGACATAACACTTGATTTATTTAAGCTTCTAGGTCTGACACCTCCCCTAAGTGATACTTCATGAATCTTCATAACTTAATTTTCATCACCTGAAAAACATGCGAGAGTGTCAACTAAAAATAGTTGGTGAGAACATAGGTCTTAATTTCCAGCCGCGGTGGTCCTTGGAGCTGCTGCTAGCGGAGGAGGCATCGGTGGTAAGGTTCTTGATGAGTGAGAAACAGATGAGGGCATGGTTGATGAAGCAGAAGATTGTTGAGAGGCCATTGAGAGTTGTATTGATAGAATAGGTTGAAAATTGATAGGAAATAGTATGGATTATAGCACCAATTGCCCCACGGTGGGCGCCAAATTGACTTGGTCAAAAATCAACAAAGGATAAAATAACCAAATTCGTTAGGTGAGGTTTAGTGTTAAGTTGATTATAACTATTGTGATTCGGTTGCAAACATAAACACACGGATTTATACGAGGAAAAGCCCTTGATCTTTAGAGGATCACCGGCATAAAAACCTCGGGTGATGACAATTGTCTATCACCAATTTATTAAACAAAGAATCGGGTTACAAAGGTGGAGATTATGATCAGTGTTACAATATTTCTAAGTGTGAGTGATGTGCTTGAGAGAGTTCTCAAGAATGCTAAAGTGTGCGAAAACACAAGTGTTTTTTCTAGCTGATCAATAATCTCGTTTATAAACAAAAATAACAACTAACAACTATTCCTACAATTCCGCCACTCTTCCACTAACCCATTCAACGTCTTTTGACCACGTGCTAGGAGTCTCCAGTAGCGAATTATGAGGTGGACTTGGTCATAGAGCCGTTATACCTATCAAACACAACACCACTCAAACACGATTATTAGTAAACAGATAATACCAAGGATCCTTGATCCTTCATAACCTGGAACATATCTCAAGAATAATTGATCCATAAGTCACTTAAGGATAGGGGATCCTCAGCATAAATTCTATGCCCTAATAGTTATAGTTTAGGATGTTTATTGACATTTATGAAAGTATAGGGTTTAAAGTGTAAATATTATAATTTAGGATATATATGATAACTTTATGAGTTTTTAAATATCAAAAGATATTCATAGTTGTTCATGAAAAAATTCTACTTTTGATCCAAGATCAAGAGAAAATATTTATGGTTTCTTGAAATAACATGAACATCATACTCTTTTAAAGCAAAAAAGTAAAGGTTTTATTAACAACTTTGATGATCATGATGAGAGTATATGAACAACTATAAAGATTCAAAGGAAAACTCAAGAACATAAGAACAAACTAAAAGAAATTCATAAGAACAAGATCAAAATCAAAAAAATATAAAGAACAACAAAGATAACATGTAAAACTTACTTGATTATGCTAGAGTTAGAGAGGTGTGAAAAATAATGAGAATGAAAGACTTTAGATAGAGATAAAACTTGTTTAAAATTATGAGATAAAATAATAATAATAATAATAATAATAATAAACAATATGTGTGTGCATATAAAAAGGGCACGACACTTTTTTTTTTCAAATTAAAAAAGGTTAGATAAACTAACTTGAGAAATAAGTTTAACTTAGAAGGTTCTAGAATATTTCATTTTAAATTACATGATTAATTTAAATACTTGGGATAACATTAATAATAACATAATATTTGGTAACATATTATAAAATATTAATCTAGGCATTCCGGTTCAGCGCGTCATATTAACGATTATGCATGATTATGATGAAATGAACATAGGATCATGTAGTTATACATACAAAGATAATGTTATTCAATTAATAAACATATAATTCAATACTAATAAATGTAGATGATGAAATAAATACGAAAACTTCATTAAATATGAGTACAAAATACTAGTGTTTATTAGCAAGAAAAATACATAGATGTTACACTATATTTCTTGCTATTTTGAACTAAGCTAATCATAGGAGCGATACGGTTCTTGACAGAATGTGGTGGAACTTATTTTTGGCTCGTCTCACAACACTGACCCGTTTTGCATGTTACTTGTGATTAGGTCCTTCGAGATGTCAATATTAGTGTGAGATAGTGCCTCTAGGAGAAAAAAGGGGGGGGGGGGTCCGCTTTTCGACAGTTGGTTTATTCAAGGTTTTACCCTTTTTGACAATTGGTTTGGGTTGGGTCTAGAGATGTTCAACGAAACCGGTTCCTGGAACCGAACCGGTGGACCCGAACCGGACCCGAACCGGTTCCTACCCGTTTTTTGTAGGAACCGGACCCTATCTGATTCAACCCGATGATCCGTGACCGGTTCTTGCATTTCTGAGTGGGGGCGGGTAGGAACCGGAACCGAACCGGAACCGGTTCTGGAACCGAACCATCCGGAACCGGTTCCTAACCGGTTCTAGCCGTTGGATCGAATATAGCCGTTGGAAATCGTTTTTTTTGGCCGTTTTTTGACCGTTGGGGTCAAAAATAGCCGTTTTTTGGCTCCCCCAAGCACCCCACTACTAGTATAAATAGGTATTTTGTGTCATGGGTTCATCACAACACTCAAAACGCAAACCCGAACGCAAAAAATACAAAAAAACGCTATTACAACGTTTTGAGTTCTCTAATATCTTGTTTTCTCTTCTTCTATATTCATATTTGTTGTTATGGCTGCCTCACAATCATCGGTTGGTCAAGGTTCCAACGCCGAACCAAGTTTCGTTCGTATTGTACCTCATAATCGTAATCAAGAGATTTGGTGCAATTGGGATTTGGTTGAATTGAGTGACCATTCATTGAAGGCTCGGTGCAAGTTTTGTGGGATTTATTTAAACCCACTTTCGAATTCAAATTTGAAGAAACACATCGAAAAACCGTATTGCAAGGCGTTGAAAAAGAACGTCGATTCGCAACAAACGCAAATGGATAGTGAAGGCGGAATATTTACATACCAAATTGATCGAGTTCAAGATCGTATGACGAAGTTTGTGATTCAAGAAGCTTTGCCGTTTAGCCACTTCGACAACCCTCGCTTAACCGCCATGATTCGAGATACGCTTCAACCACAATACACTCACGTAAGTCGTCATACTCTTAAACGTTATTGTTTAAAATTGTGGAAGAAGGCCAAAGAGGTACTAATTGCATATTTTGAAAATATAAATACGGGAATAAACTTAACTAGTGATGTTTGGTCGGCTCCACATGGTCTACCCGAATCTTATCTTTGTGTCACCGCTCATTGGGTAGACCCGTCATCGTGGGAAATGATGAAACGCACCATTGCTTTCGAACTCTTTGAGTATCCACATACGGGAGATAATTTGTTTGAAATTTTAGATTATGTTATAAAAACTTATAAACTAGAAAATAAAATATTTTCAATGGCATTTGATAACGCGTCGAATAATACATCGGCGGTTGATAAATTAAAATATACGCCGATTTGCAATGGTGTATTTTTTCACTCAAGGTGTGTTGCACATATCATTAATTTAATCGTGCAAGACGGACTTGCTTCGGATGAGGTTACATCGGTTATAAACGATTTTAGACTAATGATACATGAAGTTTTTAAGAAAAGTAAAAAAAGACAAATGGAATATAGAAAATTTTGTAAAGATACGGGAAGAAAAGCTTTGGGAGCTAATTGGGATGTACCTCATCGATGGAATTCCACTTGCATAATGTTTCAAAGTGCTTTGAAACAAAGAGAAACTTTACAAATGTTTCATTCTAGTCTTGTCGAGAATGATTTGGCAATCCCCTTTTCAAATGAGAAATGGGAAATTATCAATGACTTATCGACTTTTCTTGAAGTTTTTAAAACATCAACTACGAAACTATCGGGAACGTATTATCCGACAAGTCCCTTGGTTCTTTCGGAGTTATTTTTAATCGTTAACAATCTTAAAGAATTTGAAAATAAAAGTCCAATGTTTTCAAACATCATATTACCAATGAAGTTTAAATTAAAAAAATACTTTCTTGAATTGCCACCGGTTTTTACTTGCGCCGCCGCTTTAAACCCAATGTTAAATGTTACGGGGGTTGAATGTGTGATAGACGAAATTTTTTCAGCCTTAGATATGCATGAAGTTGACCCAAACTTTTCAACAGAGGCAAAAAATGATTTTAACTTGAATTTTAAATTTATGTATGACTTTTATTTAAATAAATATGGGTCAAACATACACATGCCTATGCCGGGGGGTCTTCATCAAGTTCAAGTGCTACTAGAGTACGAGATCCCATGATTAGCCTTATGAACACCGTTCGCAACGTAACGGCTAAAAAACAAAGGGGTAACACCCCTTCAAGCGAACTTGGAAGGTATAGTGCAAATGATTACTCTACCGGTTTATCCGAAGAGGAATATGGCACTTTTGATGTTTTGGCTTGGTGGAAGGTAAAGGAAACCAAGTTTCCGATTCTTGCCACCATGGCCCGTGATTTACTAACCGTCCAAGCTTCTACGGTAGCTTCGGAATCCGCTTTTTCTCTTAGTGGCAGGGTAATATCGGTGAGAAGAACAAGACTAAATTCGGAGTCGGTGGATATGTGCATTTGCTTAAAGGATCACTTGGACTCAATCGATCGTATTCAACACGTAACCACTCTCGAAGATGAAACACCACTTGATGTTCGAGTGCACGACGAACAAGAAGGCATTTCTACAAGTAATTCCGAGGAAGAAGTCGCCGCTCAATAATTACGACGAACAAGAAGGCTTTTCTAGAAATAATATGTCACAACTTTATATTTATAAGTTTAATGTTTTGTTAGTTTGTTTTTGAAGATTTTAAAACATGTAACCTTTTTTTTTTTTGAACTTCTTAAAGTAAATAAAATGAATTTTATGTTAATTGTTTTGTTTATTTTTCATGCTATACAAATACGAATCGTAGTTTAGAATCCAAATCGCAAACGAAAAACGAAAAAAAAAAACTAAATGCACTTGTATTGCAATCCAATGAACAAGTTTACATTGTACAATGGTTACATATTTAACTGATGATGTTCCAACTGATGAAACTCTGCAACTGATGTGTCACTGATTCATATTTTGCATCAGTGACAACAAACTCTGCAACTGATGAATGTTCCCACTGATGAGTATTCCTCATCAGTGGCAACCTTCAGTAGTTGTCATCAGTGGCAGCTTTCCCACTGATTCAACTGATGACTGTTCCCACTGATGAGTATTCCTCATCAGTGGCAGCTTTCCCACTGATGAGTATTCCTCATCAGTGGCAGTCTTCAGTAGTTGTGATCAGTGGCAACCTTCAGTAGTTGTCATCAGTGGCAACCTTTAGTAGTTATCATCAGTGGCAACCTTCAGTAGTTGTCAACTTGTCATCAGTGGCAACCTTCAGTAGTTGTCTTCAGTGGCAACCTTCAGTAGTTGTCTTCAGTGGCAAACATCTTCAGTAGTTGTCTTTTCTTCATCAGTTAATTGTTTATTTTTATGTTAATTGTTTTTTTTATTTTTCATGTTATACAAATACGAATCGTAGTTTAGAATCCAAATCGCAAACGAAAAACGAAAAAAAAAAAAATATTTTTACACTGTAACCGGTTGTACAGGAACCGGGTTAGGAACCGGTAAGAACCGGTTAGATTGGTTAGGGGTCTGAGGGTGGGAGAACCGGTTCGGTTCCCTAACCGGTTCGAGCCTGGAACCGGTTTAAAAGGGGGTTTTGAATATAAGAACCGGTTAGGAACCGGTTCCGGTTCCTAGTCCCAAACCGTTTTGAACATGCCTAGTTGGGTCTGAGGCCGTTTGGGTTCTTTTTGTCTTCAAAATGTTGGAAGCGTGTTTTGTTTGGGTTACTGTTGGAAGAATTGGGTGATTTTAGTAAAAAATGTTACGGTATATATAAAAGTTTAAATTCTAATTTAAAAAAAAACACGCCGTTAGACTACACGTATGGAACACACCATGCAGACACGATGTTTCACACTTGGTTCGTTGCCAGGCCGGACCACGCCACCCACATAGCTTAAGTGCAAAGAAATAAGATTCAAAAAGCGATATTTACATACTCATATCTTGATCGAATAATAAATTTAATATTTGAGGGTATATAAGTGAACAAAAATATATTAAACCAAGAAAACATGGAGACCCACAAATTTTGATAGCCAGGTTCAAGTTCAACCCATCGTAAAAACTTCCGCTTTCTCTATTACTTAAAAAAATAAAAATACTAAAGTCACTTTCATATAATATCTTACCTAAAAATTATAAAGTTTCACTTTCAAGCCTATAAAACACAGAACCCCACCAATTTTGATAGCAGAGTAAAACCCATCTTCATCTTACTCTCTATTTTTGTATTACTTTAAAAATAAAAAAATAAAAAAATAAAAAAACTAACTTGAATTTATATACAAAAAAATAACCAAAATTGATGTTGATGATCAAGTAATGTAGAGATACCAGCAGCCTTGGGTCCCATCTTAAAAATGGTAATTTCTTCCTGCTACCTTCATTGCTTCACTAATCTTATATACTTTCTAGTTATTAATCAGCTTCAATGATGGATAAAAGATAGATAATAGACTGGTTGGTAGATTGTTCAAAATCGACTTTATCAAAGCTATGCGCCCAAAAGCGACTTATCGAAGTTATGTGCCTCTGCCATCACAATAAATCTTGTCTTTCGAGAGGCTATCCCACCATCAATCCTAGATTATACATAACCAAAAATTAATTACAATACTAGAAAGAATTATTTAACATAACAATTTATATTGTTAAATATACACTTATAAATGTACTTATAACACAACTAAACATAAAAATCACACTTATAAATTATAAAATTAGATATAAATCAATATTAATGTGCATGATGCGATGAAGAGATTGCATAATGCGCGATGTTGTCTGATGCGCATAGGTTACTTCTACCTTATGCGTAGAGTACTTGTATAGAGAGAGTTAAAAGACTTGTTTTGGTTGCCCATAACATTTCGTTGTTGGTACATAGATTTTCTTTTTAATTTATTTATTTTACTATTTTAGTCTCTTATTTTTCAGTGTTAAAAGTTCACAAGTTGAAGTACTATCTATAATAAATTAGTATTTGTTGATAAAAACGCATCAAAGCGCACCACACATCGACTTTTTGGATCAAAACGCATCAAAGCACATCGCGCATTTTAAACTAAGGTAACAACAAATACAAAATCATTATATCCGTCTATACTTTCACTTGTTAGTTGTTATGTAAATTAGGTATAAAATCAGAAACAGAAATATGTATAAAACAGTAAACAACAGGTGATTTAAACAGTAGCTAAAATCATAATCCTATAATCATTGCATCAAACAATATATAAACATCAGGTGATTCAAACTGTTTGTGTGTGTGTGTAAAATACACACACACACACACACACACACACACAGAGATACCCACACGTGTGTGTATGTGTATGTGTGTGTGTGTGTGTGTGTGTGTGGTAGAAGAATACCTGCACTTAAACAGAAAGTTGCAATGGTGGCAATCATTCATTCGGTCACCAAGCTTCTTCAGCTTCTCTTCCTCACTACAAAAGCACTTACAAAGTTACCCTCCAAATTCAAAACATTAAACGATAATATATATTCATTTTTATATTGCACTTCTAGAAAATAATTGGACTCACTAGTAATTTGATGACACGGCATCCTTAAAATTCTGTGCGTCGCTTCAGAGTACTCGACAGGTTCTCTGATATCGCTAATGTAGAACGTTCGGCGAAATTCCTGCTACATAAACACTTTTATTCATTAATAACGGATGATACCGAAAAATAATGCCATAAAAGAAATAAGTCAAACAGGTTGAAATTTGGCCTACGCATATGTATTATGTGCATATAACATTTTAACCATTTATTCAAAACTGCAATGATATAAGCTATGTAATTTTAAAACTGGAATATAATTAAAAAGTTAGTTAGTTTTTTTGCTATGTCTATTGCATGTATTTAACCCAAACCGAATAAAACAGTAAGCCTTGATCTCTCGGTGCTGCTAACAATACCCTTTTCTTCGACATACGTAACCATATGATTCATTATTTTCCTTCAAAAATGAAAATAAAATAACCCACCCTCAGGCCATCTCGTGGATAAGCTAAATGAGGCCAAGGCTTTAGGCCTCCATTTTATAGGGTCTCCATCTTAAATAGGAGTTATGTATTATGAGATTTTAAAAGTAGAGAACTTTTAGAATTAGTAACTCGTTGATGGACCACAAGTTAAGGAAGATTGCTTCATATCCATTATCACTGCATATCATCCATATTCTATAATTCTTGTATACTCTCTAGCACTATACGCATAAAGAAAAGAAAAGAAAAAGGCCTCCACATTTTAGTTAGTTATAGGCCTCCGAGGACATTGAGCCGGCCTTGCCCACCCTAAAAAGATCAGCAAGATCGAAAAATAGCCTAAACTAGCCCTAAAGAAGCTTAAAACATGTATAAAACCCCTTAAAATAGTATTTGTATGCTATAAGCCTTGCTTATTTAGGGGCCTTGCTGTTCAAGCGCCTTGAGACAAAAATAAGCTTTTTTAATATACGAGCCCAGGCTCGACATCGCTTATCAAGCTCGAGCTGGCTCGACAGCCTATTACTTATATAATTTTTATTTAATATATATCTACATTAAAATGATTATTATGTATAAAATTATGATAAAAATAACTAAATGATTTACATTATACTATGTGTAAAAATTATGATTAAAAATACATACAAAAAAATACTATAAATGTAAATAAATACACTAATAAATAATAAACGAATCGAGCTGAACTCGAACTTTATAAACAGAGATTGAAACGAGCTGAGCTCAGGATCGGCTAGTTTACACCCCTTAAAAGGGCAAAACAAAACTTTGGATAAATGCAAATCGCATAGCAAGCCAAAATCATTAACAGAAATAAAGATGATAAGAAAAGTTTTTATGATTCTTGAAATGCGTAGTAACAGAAATATCCAATGTACACACAGGAATCTCCTCCATGAAATAAAACAAAATAAATAAAAAGCAAAAACGATATCATTAATTCACAGAGCATGTAAGGGTCAAGATCTCAAGAATTCTTCAGGTTGGCCATGCAGATAACTTAAGATAACTACTGTCTAATGTATAGATTTAAACATCTTATGCATGAATACATATATTAAGTTTAGTTGGATACTTTAATCATGTATACAGTATACTGTCAGATACCTAAGCAGCTAAGCTAATTGTCTAATGTCAAGATTTAAACATATTACACGCACACACACATATATATATTATAAGTTTAGTTGGATACTTTAATCATGTATAGAGTATACTGTCAAATACCTAAGCTGATTGTCTAATGCCAAGATTTAAACATATTACACACAAACACACACACTGATAGGAATCATGCTCTAGTTCTAGATTAAATGTCGTTTGTCTATTTTGGGAGGGGGTCAAGTGCAACTTATATTTCTATAAATAGGTGTTAATAGCTAATAGTACCATGGCTCCTGCATATGCAGTGAGAGAGGGCTAGGCCCTGGAATCTCTTGTAATCGTTCTTTACGTTTTCATTAATACAATCATTCTTCCTTTTTATCCCTATTATCTTCTCAAAATTTAATCTATAGCATATCAAACCCTATCACACACACACACGTATATATTATAAGTTTAGTTGAGTACTTTAATCATGTATACAGAATACTGTCAGATACATACACAAGTATGGTCTAATGCAAACAATTTAAGGCGAACAAAATGTCAACTTATGCTAATTTACAAAAATATAAATAAATAAACAAATAAATAATAAAAAAAATAATAACTTATCAAAATCAAGTCACTGCTTCTAAAATGTTATGGATTTCTGACACTGCTGCTAGATTTAACAACTAACAAATGACAACCAAATAAATAATGCATCATGTATACATATAACACACGCACCTGATGTAAGCCCCCGCTCTTCTGCATGCCACATATTTACACAGCCACAGGGATATCAACTCTTTTACTATATGATACATCCGTTTGTGGGACCCGCACGCCCATGCAGATTTCCTTATTTCAAATGCTTCTTTGGCCATCCCAGCTTTTATAAGACGCGACACCAACGAATTCACAGTAACAGAATCAGGAACACAACCAACTATTATCATCTTGTCAAAAAGACTTATTGCTTCCAACATTCGTCCTTTCATACAATGCCCAATAATTAAAATAGTAAATGTTATCTTATCAAGTTTGCATCTTTTTTCCTCCATTTGTTTTACAATAATATTTGCCTCGTCCACATCACCCGCTTTACAAAAACCATCAATCACAGGGTTGTAAACAAACGCTTTACAAATGATACCATCCCGTTTCCCCAACTGTCTTAAAACATCACGCGCCTCGTTTAATCTATTTTCGTTACATAAACCATGAATTAGAATGTTATACGTGTATATGTTCGGATGCAAATTGCTTCTACCCATCTCATCCCAAATCTTTAACGCTCCTTGCACGTTTCCCGCTCGACAATAACCATCAATAATTGATGTGAACGTGATAACATCCGGAGTACAATTAAAACTAACCATTTTCTCATATATGTTTACCAACGAACCCATATTCCCGGTCTTCGCAAAACCATCGATTATGACATTAAATGTAATGGTGTTAGGCTTAATTCCATGATCCATTATGTAATAAAACAAGACTAACGCATCGTCCATTTTACCAAGCTTGCAGTACCCTGATATAACTGAAGTAAACGTAACAACGTCTGGTGAACGCACTTTGTTTAATAGCGCGTGTGCTTTATCGACATTATTAATCTTGCACAAACCCGAGATGACTATGTTAAAGTATAAGCATCAGAATGATATAACTTAGATCGTAAAATAACGTTTTCAAACAAATCAACGGCTTCATCCACTTGATTATTCTTCACTAACGAGCTCAAAAATTTGTTAACCACAAAACAACTAATGATCCCCTTCTTCTCTACATCGTTTTTCGCATGATTTACAATCAACTCTTTTGCCACTTCAAATCTACCGGCATTCACAAATGACGCAATCACAAACCCTAATAGCTGACTGTCCGGAACCAACCCATCAGCCCTCATCAAATCAAGTACGGATTCGGCTAAATCAAGAACACCCGTTCGACAAAAGGACCTTAACAAAAACCCATACATCTCAAGAGAGTGAACAAGATTCAACATGTTTTTAGTATACCGTAAAAACCCGAAAGCCAAATTGGGGTCATTCAAATTGGTATCCATATGGTAAATAACATAAAAAGCAGTTTGGGGATTTAAATTCTTGCGAAAGTAATCGAAAACATGAGGTTTCTTCATTGAGGCATTTCGTCGAACATGTAGTGTGCATAGGATTTTAACGAACCAAAGAGAGACAGAGACAACAGTTTCGATCTGGGTATTGGGTTTTGGGAATGAAGAGTACCTGGGGAAGTTGGAAATGGTGATTGGGGGATGGTTGAAGAACGTTAATCGCATTGTTGTTGATGTGATATTATGATGTTAAATGGGGATTGAATCAACCATCACCGATGAGAAATGGTCAATGGCAAGTTTGGAAGGTTATTATTATTATTATTATCATTATTATTGTGGGCGTCATCGGCTGTGTAGTGCAGGTCGGCCGAGCTCAGGCGACCATCGGAACTGGCTTGATTGGTTAAGTTCGGAAATGGAAGTGGGGTTTGGATTGGGCTGGTGGAGCCCAAATGTGCTTTTGTTGGGCTCAAACCGGGCTTATGGGTAATGTTGAATAGATGTGCACAAAAAACCCGTGTCTTGAATCGGTTTTTTTTATACCCGGGTATTCTATACTCGAAACCGGAACCGACCCTACCCGTATGGTATGCAATTTGAGGTCAATACCTGTTAGGCCATGAATTTTATACTGAGGATCCTTTATCCTTGACTGTCTTATAGATAGTTTATCCTTGAAATATGTATCAGGATATAAAGAATCGACGATCATCGGTATTACTTATTTACTAATGATTGCGTTTAATATGGTGATATGTTAGACATGTGTGGCAACTTTAAGACGTACTTGTATCAATTATCCTCACAGAGCATTCTCTAGCTGGAGCATGGATCCAGGATCCTAGTTCAATGTAGCTGTTAATGGACGAACTCATGTGAAGATGGATGTTTAAATATCAACAACGGTTACAAGACTCGTTCTCTCACTTAACTCGCTACTGGACGACTATTGGCACGTGGTCAAAGGTCGTGGAGCGGCTAGTGGAAGACTTCCGGATAGTTAGGGAATATTGTTAGTGATATTTTCTTATTTAATTGAGCTATGATCGAGTAGGAAACACATGTATTATCACACAATAAAGCAGAAACAAGAATTCTCTCTATTCACTAGCTTACTTTGTAATCTCGATCATTTACTCCACAACGATTGTAACACCCTTTTTATCTAATATAAACGACGGTGATAGTTTTCACCGTCCGGGGGTTTTTTGTGCCGGAGATCACGATAATCACATACTCATCGACCAAAGGTTACCTTGTTGATCCTTGACCGAAAAGATTCAACCAACAATTACTTAATTAATCCTTGATTGAAGAGATCCGACCAAAGATTACCTTGATAAGTTTTGACCGAAGTAAGACTCTCTTGGTTAAGGGTTTTTTCCCTCGTGATCAAACCTTTGTGTTCACCAATATTACGATTACACACTTGTCATTATCGAGTTAGCACCTTACCTCACTTAACAGATTTGGATACTCGAACCTTAGCAGATTTTTGTCCAAAACAATTTGGCGCCCACCGTGGGGCAATTGGTGCTATAATCCATATTACTCCTATCGATTTTCGATCTTTTCATACCTATATCACTATCAATGGCCTCCCAATCAACCTCTGCATCATCAACCATGTCATCATCGGTTTCTCTCTCATCAAGGACCTTGCCACCAATGCCTCCGCCAATCACGGGAGCACAACGAACTGTTGCTGCTGGAAGCAAGACGCAACTACCAGTCTTCCAGAGCTCGAAAACCGCTGCTGTTGCCTCGGTGGTTAATACTAACAGTGATGTTTCATCTATGTTTTCGCAGGTTAAAGCATATATGGAGCAGCAGAACAAGACTAACCAGAGGATCCTTCGTAAGATAGAAGATCTCAAGAAGACTAAGAGGCCAACAGTGGATCTCACTCCCCTGATGCACAGGATGCTGGATTTCACCTCTCCAGGATCCATGGCTCAGCTTTCACAAGGATCATCAATCCTTCAACAAGGGTCCATGGGTCAGTAGGCTCAAGGATCCTCACTGTTTCAGCCAGGATCATCCATCCTTCAACAGGGGTCTATGGGTCAGCAGGCTCAAGGATCCTCACTGTTTCAGCCAGGATCATCCATCCTTCAACAGGGGTCCATGGGTCGGCAGGCTCAAGGATTCTCACTGTTTCAGCCAGGATCATCCATCCTTCAACAGGGATCCATGGGTCAGCAAGCTCAAGGATCCTCACTGTTTCAGTCAGGATCACCCATCCTTCAACAAGGGTCCGTGGGTCAACAGGCTCAAGGATCCTCGTTATTCCAGCAGGGATCATCCGTCATTCCACAAGGATCCACTGGGTTATATATTCAAGGGTCCTATAATTCCCAACCTCAAGGATCCTTCTTTCAGAATCAAGGATCCTCAGAAATGCAACATCTGAGATCCTCTGAAGTCCATGAAGGAGATTTCATTCCCATGCAGACTATCGCGTCGGGTGGTTCTATTCCTATTGCAGACTCTTCTTATCCCAGATACTCATCTGAGATGCCAACCTTCGCCCAATAAAGAGGTAATTTGTATGATCCTTTATCCTTAGACGCTAACCGTGGTTCCATGCAGGATGCAGGTATTAACCAAGCAATGGCCAAGGAGCTACAAAAGCTCAAGGATATGATATCCAGTGTTCCCGGGGTCATACGACCAATTCCCGAGATACCTGAGGGAAGCCACAAGTTATCCAGATTTGCTCCACCTATCTGTGATGCTGAAATAACGAAGCGGTTCCAGACTCCGAATATGAAGACTTATGACGGAACCACTGGTCCTGAAGAACATGTGGCACAATACAGGGAAAGGATGGAGATCAATCCAATTCCGGAGAGACTCAAAGAAGCTTGCCTATGCAAAGGCTTTGGATCCACACTAACGGGAGCCGCACTAAAATGGCTGCTAAGTCTTCCTCCCTTTTCAATTACTTCTTTCTCTCACTTGGTTAACTTATTTAACAATCAATTTTCCTGTAGTCGGAAATTTGAGAGGTTAACCAGTGATTTATATCGTGTTATTCAACCTAGTGATGAATCCCTTAGGGACTTCGTTACCAGGTTCGGTAAGGAAGCTCTGGAAATCCCGAATCTTGACATGACTACTGCTGTTGAAGCATTCAAGATGGGAATTCAGAAGAGCTCCCCCTTTTATGATGATTTGGTGATGACTCCATGCAGGACATTAGACGAAGTCAGGAGCAGGGCATTGAGATACATCCGACTGGAAGAAGATAGAAGGATCCAGGATCGTCTTGGGGGACAAACAAAACAAGAAACCCCCGAAAAGAATAAAGGATCCTGGAATAGGAACAACAATTCGAAGCCATACGCCAAGTTCAACAATCAGAACGTACGGGAAGTTGAAGAAGAAGTTGACGATGAAGACTATCCCTGCATCTCCGACTATTGTTTTTCTGTGGACACTCATGGCCTCATCTGTGCCATGAAGGATCTAGGAGAAAAGGCAAGGCGGCCCCGAATGAATGGGAATACTGTCGGCTACAAGGACAAGTCTAAGTGGTGCGCCTTCCACGAAGATTTTGACAATGCCACAGACGAGTGCATCGGCTTAAGGAGGTAAATTGGTTCCCTCTTGAGCAAAGGTCACTTTAAAGAACTCTTGGGAAGGAAAAAATCCAAGATCCAGGATCCTGACGACCTTCCACAGAAAGCAACACCACCACCACCAGATGCTCATGTGATCAACTTTGTCTCCAGAGACTACGAATTATTTCAAGATTCTTGTGCTAGAAAAGAAAATCCCATAGAAGAATTCGAGTTCGACGATGAGAGAAGGCCACTCATCCCCACTACTCGAGTGACTGATCAGAGAATCTTTTTCAATTCAAGGATTCAGGATCCTCATCAGGACAAGCTGGGTATGCAAACGATCAATTTTATCTCCGGAGGTTCAGACATATGTGGAACTTCTTTCTCTGCAGCAAAAAGACTTGCCAAAGAAATCAAGATGGATAATGGAGATCGACCAGTAGTATCGACCACCTTAACAACAGACAAAATAATATTCTTCGATGAGGAAGATAAGCTGAACATTCAGGATCCTCATCATGATGGTTTGATTATTACTTTATTTATTTCTAACCATTATGTACGCAGGATCCTAGTTGACGGTGGTAGCTCAGTCAACATTATCCAACATGATGTCCTCAAGAAGATGAACATCCCGGATTCAGAAATCATTCATAGGACATCGGTGCTAGTCGGTTTCAGTGGTGAAACCAAGAATACATTGGGGGACATCAACCTCCCAATTTATATCGAAGGGTTAAATTCATACAAAAAATTTTGTGTTATAGATAACCTTTCCTGTTGCAATGTTATTTTAGGTAGGCCTTGGCTCCATGAAATGAAGGCTGTAGCCTCAACCTATCACCAATGCATCAAGCTACCTACTCCTTGGGGAGTTGTAAAGATAGTGGGTGACCAAGCAGAGGCTAGGAACTATTATTCATCGTCAATGAAGCCAACAACCAAGCAAACTATAGCATAGCAACTACAGCAACATCCTAGGGATGTGCTGGAAGCTTGGGAAAAAGACCTTAAAGAAGTATCATTGGACCCCGAGGATCCAGAAGTAAAGGTGTTCCTAGGATCCAGTATCCCCAGTAAGATTGAGGAGGATATAATATCCTTCTTAGGGTGAAGAAGATCTACTTTTGCCTTCAAGCACTCGGACATGACAGGTATTTCAAAAGAGGTAATCACTCATAAAATCGCCCTTGATTTATCTGTTAAACCCGTCCATCATAAGCGAAGGAAATTCGCTCCTGAGAGGAACAAGATCATACAAGAAGAATTTGAAAAACTTCTTAAGGCCAGTATGATCAGAGAGGTTCAATATCCTCGATGGCTAGCTAATGTTGTCGTTGTTTCAAAAAAGAATGGAAAGTGGAGGGTGTGTGTCGATTTTACCGATTTAAACAAGGCATGCACCAAGGATCCTTTCCCATTACCACATATAGATTCCATGGTGGATGCAACGGCAGGACATGAAATGCTTACTTTTATGGATGCTTCCTCTGGATTTCAACAAATTCAGATGGAACCATCTGATCAGGAGGATACAACATTCATGACTCCTACCGGCATATACTGTTATACTGCTATGCCGTTTGGATTAAGAAATGCAGGGGAAACATACCAAAGACTGGTCAACATGATGTTCAAGGATCAGTTGGGTAAGACTATGGAAGTATACATAGACGATATGGTGGTGAAGTCAAAGAAAGCTGAGGATCACCTTAGAGACCTCGAGGAAGCATTCAATATCCTAGACCATTATAACATGAAATTGAATCTGTCAAAATGCCATTTTGGCGTTAAAGCTGGAAAATTTCTGGGATATATGGTAACTAAAAGAGGAATTGAAGCAAGCCCCAAACAGATTGAAGCCATACTCAATTTGAAGTCTCCTGCAAACGCAAAGGATGTACAAAGGCTCACGGGAAGAATAGCTGCTATCAATAGGTTCATATCAAGGTCCTCCGAGAAGTGCAAGGACTTCTATGACATCCTTAGGAAGAATAAGAAGTTTGAATGGATGGAAAAGCATGAGGACGCGCTTACAGCCTTGAAGGATTACTTATCCTCAGCTCCAGCCCTGATGAAGCCCGTGGATGGAGAATCCTTATATTTGTATTTAGCTGTCTCAGGAAATGCAGTAAGTGCCGTTTTGGTAAAGGATCATGAAGGTAAACAACATCCCGTTTACTATGTAAGTAAAAGTCTTCTAGATGCGGAAGCCAGGTATTCTCATTTAGAAAAATTAATTCTTGCACTCATTATGGCTTCTACTAAGCTAAGACATTATTTTGAAACTCATCCTATTATTTTGAGAACTAATTATCCTGTGAAGAATGTTCTTAGAAAACCAGAATTATCAGGTAGAATGGCCAAGTGGGTTGTGAAATTAAGTGCATTTGATATCCAATACGAGCCAAGAACATCAATCAAATCTCAAGCACTAGTGGACTTTGTGGCTGATTTCACTTGTGATCTACAAAAAGAAGATGAATTGGAGGTCCAACAACTGGAAAAAAGACCAAGGATCCTTGGATACTCTTCACTGATGGAGCATCCAACGTGAGAGGAACAGGATTGGGGATCCTACTGAAATCGCCACAGGAGGACATATTACCCCAGTCCATAGCTTGTGAATTCCAAGAAACAAACAACGAAGCAGAGTATGAGGCTCTAATCGCAGGTTTGCAGTTAGCCAAAAGTATGAGGATCAGGTATCTTCAAGTTTATGTAGATTCTTTATAGATAACTAACCACTTTAATGGCTCGTATGCTGTTAAAGGTGAGAAACTAATGAAATATTTAGATGTTGTGAAGAAGTTATCGAAATCCTTCGAAATATTTAGTATTACACAGGTACCGAGGGAAGAAAACGCTGGGGCAGACGCCTTGACAAACTTAGCCTTATCTCTGAAGATTTCTGAGGATTTGAAAATCCCAATAATCCACATTCTCTCGCCAGCGATAGGAGAACAAGAAGTTGGAGAGATAACGAATGATAAAGAAATCGTGCTCTGGGATCCTTCATCCTCAAATAACAAAGGATCATGGATCCATCCTATCAAGAACTACATTCAGACTGGAGAGATTACAGCGACAGAAAATCCCAAATCCTTCAAACTCAAGGTATCCCAATATATTTTGTTAAATGATATGGTATATAGAAAATCTCTTGCAGGTCCATATTTGTGATGCATTGAGGATCCTGAGATCCAAGAAGTACTCAAGGATTTTCATGAAGGAGATTGCGGCAACCACACAGGTGGAAGAGCATTATTTTCCAGGATACTCAGAACTGGATACTTCTGGCCAACAATGAAGAAGGATACAGTGGAATATTCAAGGAAATGTGATGCTTGTCAAAGACACGCGAACATCCTTCATCAGCCAGCGGAGCCTCTATATCCTATATCCTCCTCATGGCCTTTCATGAAATGGGGTATGGATATTGTAGGCAAACTACCAAAAGCACCAGGTGGAAAGGTCTTTATGCTTGCTATGACTGACTACTTCTCCAAATGGATTGAGGCAGAAGCATTCGTACAAGTCTGAGAAAGGGAAGTTATATCCTTTATTAAACGAAATATTATAACTAGATTTGGTATCCCTTCTGAAATTGTTTGTGACAATGGTTCCCAGTTTATTGGGAAAAGAACCACTAACTTTTGTGACAGTTGGGGCATCAAGATGATTACCTCTACTCCAGTGCATCCTCAAGCTAATGGTCAAGAAGAGTCAAGAAACAAGATAATCGTTAACAACTTGAAAAAGAAGCTAGGATCCAAGAAAGGAAAATGGGCCAAAGAGCTACCATATGTACTTTGGGCCGACAGGACTACGCCTAAAAATGCAACAGGCCAAACACCCTTCTCATTGGTGTTTGGATCAGAAGCAGTAATTCCCACAGAAATGGTGGTTCCTACGGCAAGAACGAGCATCCGTGATCCTGAAGCCAATGAAGAAACCCTTCTTGAAGACTTTGATACTATAGAAGAACTCAGAGACCTAGCCAAGATCAGGATGACAGCATATCAACAAAGGGTAGTCGGGGCATACAACAAAAATATTAGAATCAAAAGATTTCAAGAAGGAGATCTAGTGTTGAGAAAAGCCTTCCAAAACACAACCAATCCGGCTGATGGAAAGTTAGCACCCAAATGGGAAGGACCTTATCAAATTGAGTCGGAGGCAAGAAAGGGGGCATATCATTTGCTCACAATGGAAGGCAATAGATTACCAAGAGCATGGAATGCTATCCACCTCAAGAAATACTTTTTCTAATTAGGACCCAGTATCCTGAGAGGATGTATTATCCTTAAAGGATCAAGGATCCCCGAAATTGGTAATATCTATCTAATCATTTATCCTTTTAAATTTCTTATACTCTTTTAAGGATAATGTGTTCTCAACATTTTATTTTTTCCAAGTTTGAATATCCATGCAGGATTATAATAAATAGTTTGATGATCAAGAGGTTGGCCACCTCTCCTTTACATTTAAGGTACTATCCTATTTCTCTTGGCCTAGCCCACGTTTGGATACAACCCCCGATGGTCATATTCTCTAAGGTTTAAAGGTTTTCACCTTTCTTACGATCGCCTGTAGCGCACGCTATCTGACGTATAGTCCGGGGCAGCGGGACCAGTACACGCTTAGTGGCTGACAATTTCGTTGTTTCCGGCTATATGGAGGATCCTACGATTTATGGTAGACGTACCATACCACCGGTTTATAACGTTTTCACGTTATCTCACGATTGGGCTAAATCCCGGTTTGGGCGAGTCCCCAGTTATCCGTATTTGGGCTTGTCCCCAGTTTTGGGCTTGTCCCCAGTTACATGGGTTTGTCCCAAGATTACACGGGCTTGTCCCCAGTTACACGGGCTTGTCCCCAGTATATTATCTGGGCTTGTCCCCAGCTTAATGGGTTTGATCCCAGTTAATATTAAGAATTATTTGCAGCAGATTTTCTAAGTTCCTTCTGAAGATCAAGAAACTGAGGATCCCGGATCCTAAAGCTATTCCTTTAAGGATCATTAAGAGTTCAATACTTCTGGTAACTTAGGTCTATCTAGACCTTCTGGTATGATCTCTTCTAATTAACTTATGTATGATATTTGTTGCAATAATTTTGGATCTTTCAGTTTAAAAGGATTATTCCCTTAAAATTGTTTTAATACCGAAAATTTGGCCTATCTTAAGGAGACTTTATCGTAAAATTTGCCCTTTGAGGGAATTCTCTTATATAAATTTTATCAACTATTAAAGATGTCTTATCCTAATATTTGTTATTTAAGGATATTCTTTCCTAATATTTTTTCCCTAAGGATATTCTATCCTAAACGATTTTCATAAGGATCTTTTATCCTAAAAATCATTTACTTAAAACTATTTGTCAAACTATCAACAATGTTAAAGTTATATCTAACAAATTTTTGAAAATAAACAACAAGTAAAAAGTCAAAAGATTTATATATTAATTAAAATAAGCCGCAAGGACTTATCCAAAATTCTTAACCCGGACTTCACCATGCAAAAGATGACCATCCATCCGGGTTAAGTAAGAGTTACTAACAGTTCATAAGTGCAGGAAATTTAAAAACAGGGGCAACAAAGGCTTCATCCCCACAAACAGAGGATCCCTCCACCTTTGTCACCCCCGCAGATTGTCTTAAGGATCATGGATCCTTTATCCTAAATACTATTGTTTATTACAGACCATAGCAATTGTTCATTAAAACACCAACACAAAATAAAAAAATGGGCTCGGGCCTTGTCTTTGATATCCTTCATTGCCCACTTAAGCTGCATCTTCAACCGCAGCGTCACCTTCTCCCTTATCAGCTTCAACCGCCTCCTTAACGCCACTGGTCCCAGCCTCGGTGTTCTCAACCATCTCCTCATCATCCTCCCTCACCACTAAGGTCTCAAGAGCAGCCTTCCATTTCTCCACATCCCAGGCTGACTTGTCAAAAGCAGGATCACCGGCCTCCGTCGCCATCTTGATCCGCGCCTGGAATATCGACCTAGCAGCCCACACCTTGGCTTCATCAGTTGCCTGCTCCACTGCCTCTTGACGTTGGGCTTCGGCTAAGGATAGCTGATCCTCCAACTGTTTCTTCTCCTTGGAGAGCTGGATCATAGCCTTGTCCTTAACAACCATAACTTTCCCTAACCCTGACATTTTCTCGCTCATCTGATGGATAATCTTTTCATAGTGATCCCTCATAGCGATCGCAGCTTATCAATAAATTTCATATCATAATTGGGACAATACTGGATCCTAAAATACTAAAGGACAGAATACAGTATACTTACAGAGTTGACAATGTTATAATGGGTCTCAGGATCAGAGGATCTTTTCCTCTTGGAAGCTGCGGATTTGGCCCTGGTCGTAGAAGTCTTGGGCTCGCAGCTAGTGCCAGCCTTTGAAGCCTCCTTCTTGACAGCAGGAGAAGTAATCATTCAATCGATGTCATCTAGGGAGAACTTGAGAGCGGACTTTCCTGATTTCTTGGTGCCTGTAGAAGAAAAGTCGACAGATAAGTGTTCTATTTTATTTCATTTACCTTAAAATTATTAACTTACTTGACATGCTTGAACTTGAGGAGATATCACAAAAACCTTCAACAAATCGAGCTTGAAAGGTCCTAACTTCGGTATCCAGATCTAGGAACCGTTTTGCTTTCTCTTCTGTTCTAGGTAGTTTACTCAATGAAGCGAAATTCTCAACTGCAGACAACAAGAAAGAATAAGGATTAAAATTGAAGAATAAAGAATCCTGCTATTCCTTAAGGATCTAGGATCCTACCCTTCGTGACCCACGTTGAAGGAAGATCAGTTCCCCCTGGTATTGAGTCGCGTTTTACGAAGAAAAACTGATTCCTCCACACAGAATCATTTAGCGTGGCTTTTGAGATCGGATGGGGCTATCGGGGCTTGGATTTGAAGATGAAATGAGCAGGACCGTGGGTAGTGAGGGTATATAAGTATGATAACTCGGGAAGGCCGAAATCGATTTTCTCCTCTTCGATGATTCTCTCGATAGTGCTGAGAACCCTCCAAATCATCGGCATAGCCTGTATGTAGGATATGCAGGTAGAGTCGAATAAACTTTGGGTAAAAGATGGAAAAGGGTACTTGTAGCCAATCACCTTGGAGTACACATCACACCTGACACTGGATTCGTAGGGTCGGAATAAGGTTCTCGGAGGAAATAACGAGTGAAAACCGTCGACCTCAGGATCCGTAAATTTGCAAATCTCGGCCGACGGATTGGCAATGAAGCACTAGGGTTCCATTTCCGACAACTCGCAGTAATTGGAAATCTGTTCGGAAGGATTAGAAGGAGCTGGAGAAGAAGAAGACGAAGCAACAGACATGATTAAAGAAAATCAGAGAAAAATGTAGGAAGGATACCTGATGCGTCGGAAGAAGCTGTGTATATAATCAAATATATAGGGCGGCATATATAGACGGTTATAATTAACCTTGGGGGTTAAATGGTAAATATTCTGGCAAAACCGTCCCATCTATCAGTTTTCGCAGCAATTTTAAATTTCAAAATGACAGTTGTATTCCACTGTCACCCGCCATTTTGGGGGCAATTGTTAGGCCATGAATTTTATACTGAGGATCCTTTATTCTTGACTGTATTATAGATAGTTTATCCTTGAAATATGTATCAGGATATAAAGGATCGACGATCCTCGGTATTACTTGTTTACTAATGATTGCGTTTAGTATGGTGATGTGTTAGACAGGTGTGGCAACTTTAAGACGTACTTGTATCAATTATCCTCACAGAGCATTCTCTAGCTGGAGCATGGATCCAGGATCCTAGTTCAATGTAGCTGTTAATGGACGGACTCATGTGAAGATGGATGTTTAAATATCAACAACGGCTACAAGACTCGTTCTCCCGCTTATCTCGCTACTGGACGACTATTGACACGTGGTCAAAGGTCGTGGAGCGGCTAGTGGAAGACTTCCGGATAGTTAGGGAATATTGTTAGTGATATTTTCTTATTTAATTGAGCTATGATCGAGTAGGAAACACATGTATTATCACACACTAGAGCAGAAACAAGCATTCCCTCTATTCACTAGCTTACTTTGTAATCTCGATCATTTACTCCACAACGATTGTAACACCCTTTTTATCTAATTTAAACGACGGTGATAGTTTTCACCGTCCGAGGGTTTTTTGTGCCGGAGATCACGATAATCACATACTCATCGACCAAAGGTTACCTTGTTGATCCTTGACTGAAAAGATTCAACCAACGATTACTTAATTAATCCTTGATTGAAGAGATTCGACCAAAGATTACCTTGATAACTTTTGACCGAAGTAAGACTTTCTTGGTTAAGGGCTTTTTCCCTCGTGATCAAACATTTGTGTTCACCAATATTACGATTACACACTTGTCATTATCGAGTTAGCACCTTACCTCACTTAATAGATTTGGATACTCGATCCTTAGCAGATTTTTGTCCAAAACAATACCCGTACCCAATTTATAACCGTAAATACCCGGACCCGGTCATACCATATACCCATACCCGGTTATACCCGATACCAATTTTCTAATACCCGAAATAATACATGGGTTTTTATAGTATGGTTTTATGTTTACTTCAAAACTTTTATGTTTAAGTTTTTGTAAAATGCATATTACTAAGTATATAAATTATAATTAAGTGGATTTACGGTTTTTGTAATATAGTTTAATTATTTTTATGAATTACAAAGCAAATTTAAATTTTAAACAAATTAAAAATGTATAAAAAAAATTACAAATTCAAAACCGGATATCAATACCCGGTCGTACTCGGACACATACCCAGTTCCAATACCCTGTTATACCCGAACCCAATCATACCATACCCAGGTACAGAGGGTTGAGTATTTCTCCTCAATACCCTACCCGATTTCTCTCAATACCCAATTTTCCAATACCCCATCATACCCGAAACCGGTTCCATACCCGAACCCGGGTATTAGAAAAAACCCGATTTGTGCACTCTAATGCTGAATTAATTGGAGGTCAGACACTCAAACAAGTGGTGTGTGTGTGTGCGTGTGCGTGTGTGTGTATATATATATATATATAGGATCAGGATCATGAGAGAACCATTTTGAAATTGAGAACTATGAGAACCATTTTGGACCACAAAAAACCTAAAAATAAAAAAAATCATAAAATAAAAAAAACACAAAAATCAAAAAAGTAAAAAAACCAAAATTCTTATTTTATCATCCCGGTTTCATAAAAAAAACTCGGTTTAGCTAAGTTATATACACATATGTATAATATATACATATATGTACATTTGCATGTTTTTTTTGTACACATGTGTATAATTTTTGATAAATGATACTGTACATATGTGTATATTACGTAACTAAAGATTATATAAAATTATACATATGTGTATAATACAACGTTTTTTTTATTTTATTTATTTATTTTTATTTTTTTAATGAAACCGGAATGAAATATAAGAATTTTGGTTTTCTTATTTTTTTTTAAATTTTTATTATTTTTTTTATGATTTTTTTAAATATTGTTTTTAAAGATGTTTTTAGTGGTCCAAATGGTTCTCAAAGTTCTCAATTTGCAAAGGGTTCTCTTAGGATCCTTACCCTATATATATATATATGTATATATATATATGTATATATATGTATATATATATATATATATATATATATATATATATATATATGGTGCAGTTACTGTACGTTAATGCCTTAACGTACGGTAGGTACGCGAGACGCTCAAAGGCAAAAAACCTAAAACGCTCACAAAACTTAAACGCTCAACAAACGCTCAGCAAACGTTCAAAAACGGTCTTCGCGAAAAAAGTGAAAATTTGATCGATTAACCATCCATAACTGTTTTTTCGGTGAACAGATGATTGATTGGATATGTATTATGTTTGGATATGATTTCATGGATCGATTCGTGAAAAAATGGATTCGCGTACGTAATATACGTGAAGGTATTAATGTACCATGAGTAATTAAGAGGTTTAACCAAACACTCCACACCTGCCAAGCCGTTTAATGGTTTTTATATAGGGGGCTTTTTGGTAGTATGGTAATAGTTTTATTAAGAGACTACCTATGAATCAATCGGTTAAAGGTAGATTTGTTGGTTTACTAAAAAGACATCTTTTAATGTTTAATGAATAAATTTTAGAAACATGTTGACGATTCAGAGACCACCTCTTAATCAGACAGACCTCTTAATAATCTAACACAAGATTGCCAAACCGCCAGTTAGTTATAAAAAGATTAAAAAACGTAGTACAAGGTTATATAATTGTATATTTCAAACTAATATGTTTTGATATTAGTGTGTTAAACCTTGAAATTTTATCATTATATGCCACATGCGACTTGTTAGAACAAGTTTATGCGGAAATTGTCATCCATGTGCACTTTTCTCATACACAATGTTGGAGGCTCGCTCATACACAATGTTGGAGGTAAGGGTGCTTTCACAACTAGAAACTTTGATCTTAGTTCACATCACAATTTATATAAACCTTACCAGAGTTTTTTCTATAACTAGTGTAGGTGGAACTTTATTTTTAAATACTATTTATTATTTTAGTGTTCATTAAATACTATTTACCAAACTAGTGTTTTCATATTTTATTTTTAAATCAAATACTCTCTTTAAATTTTCTATTTAGTTAACTATTTACCAAACTAGTGTTTTTCACCTTTTATTTTTAAATCAAATACTCTTTTTAATTTTCTATTTAGTTAATCTATTATATATTTTTGTATTATATATTTTAAATTTTTAAATATTTTTATATGATCAACCCACTATCTTCGACTATCCTTTTATTTTTTTTATCAATCAACTCTTTTTGTCTTTTACCGTATTTTTTATCGACCAACTTGTTTTTTTTACCAACTCAGTTCCAAATCTTGTGTTTTTATTATATTTTATTTTTTATCAACCAATGTCAATATGAAACATGATCATCATTCACTGTCAAATACAAAGCATAAGAACCCACTTGTCAACTATTATTTATCTTCTAGTTTATCAAAAACCAAAAGAAAGCTCTTAAAATTACCCACAAATATTATATTGAAATCTCATGTGTTGTGACTTGTGAACATGCCGAAGTATATGAAAATTTAAACCGATGTTGATTACGACAAGTAAGCAGATCAAATTATTTGTGTTTGCGTTTTATGTATTAGGTAGCAATTACTTTATTTGAATTTCTTATTTTTGTTATATTTGATACCGAGGCTCGTAGCATGTCAAATTTAAATTTTGATTCTTCCTTTTATTTTCTCATTTCATTGTTAATTTATTTACGATGATTGTGCTTCATATTGACACCGAATGATTCTTATGTTTCATATTGGCATTGGCTGATAAAAAGTAAAATTATAATAAAAACAAAAGATTTAGAATACGCGGGTAAAAAAATAAAAATATGTTTGATTGATAAAAAATGATAAAAAGATAAAAAGAGTTGATTGATAAAGAAAGTAAAAAAGAAAAAAAAGAAGAAAAAGAAGATACTGGGTTGATCATACAAATATATAAAAAACATAATACAAAAACATATAATAGATTAACTAAATTGAAAAATTAAAGAAATTATTTGATTTAAAATTAAAAAGTGAAAAACACTAGTTTGGTAAATAGTTTTCAATGAATACTAAAATGGTAAATATTTTTTCCACCAACACTAGTATATGAGAAAAACAAAAAAACTTAACCTTACCATTGTTTCAAGGTTTGCGTTGCTCACATGTGTGCATTTTAATAGTAACTAGATGTTAACCCGGCGCAACGCGCCGGGCTTGGTTGATTGCAAAATATTACACTCATAAGATATAAAACATCATTACATAGTTGTTTTTGACAAACATTCTACAATTTTTTGGGCATTTTCCAAAAAGTCATCAATTGCCAAAACATGATTTGCATAGATGTGATTTCCAAGTTTTTATTTATTGCCATAGCAGTGACATCTGTGTTGGTCAAGTAGTTTTAGTCTTCAGATGTAGTTTATGGAAATTGTTTTGGTTATTATAATCTGGCATGAAGGATAGTGTTAGCATTTTTGAATTATCTTTAATTCATTTCTTAATTATGCTAGTATTGCATGTAACTTACTTGCAGTTTCCCAAAAAAACATGTTTATTTAACTTCAACTAATTTTTTGTCTCCTTCATTGGAGGTGAGTCAGTTCCTGTGTTTATTAGAAAATGGTGATAAGTTAGCATAATGTAACAGTAATAGGTGTAGTATGATACGTTGGCTCATAGGCAATTTGATTGGGTGTGATACCTGCTGTGTTGGGATGTTGCCTTTTTGATGATTTTTTGTCGGGATTTGGAGGTGGGAGTTTCGTAGCTGGAATTTTAGTAGCTGTTGTGGGTGTTGGGAGGTTACAAACGCGGTTGATGACACATGTGTCTGGCTGCCTGTTATCTTCACGGTGTTGTTGTTGGAATTTCATTCTTGTGCCTATGAGTTTCTGAAACATTGTTGGACATTCTTTAGCTGTTGGGTAGCTTTCCTTCTTGATCATTTGGTCACAACTCTCGCCTACCAAGGCAGCCATGGGCTCGTCAAAGAAAGTGGCGGTTGTTCTGCCTGTTGCATCTTCAAGTAGGGCTGATACACAGTACCTGTTTGACAGATATATAGGTAGGGTACCAAAAAGACCCAAATACCCTTAAGTACAACCCGCGGGCAAGAGAGGGACTCCTCACATGCCACCCGCGGAACATATGGATCACCCGCACAACATGGTAGAGGAAGAACATCCTTACACCACACGCGGAAGCATACAGGCACCCTCGAAGTCATCCGCGGAACGGGACATCTGTCCGCGAAAAATGACCGGAAGGCAATGCCAACTGGACAGCTGTCATCAACTAACAACCCTTTAGAAGAATGTCCACGATTGTTACTTGAAGAATATGTGACTCGCCAGCCAATGAGCAAAGGACACCTGACCAGGTTGTTATAACCGTGCACATGGCCAGGGTATGGTCCATCCTATCATAAGGCGACGCGTGTCTAGGTTGTTATACCCAAGCACATGGGACGTATAGCTCAACCTATCACAAAGGGACACACGTCCAGACTGTTATCAAGATCTTCTAGAAGAGGACAGCTGGCCCAATCACCTTCCCACATCCTTCGGCTATAAATACCCTGTCAACCTGCATGAGGTATTCATTCACATTCAATCTGACTCACTTATACTCTGACTACACTTAGTCTGTGTACTTAGTACTTTCTCTCTTACGAATTGTACTGATTCTCACGCCGGAGGGTGGTTACGGGAAGACCCCCCCTCTTGTCCTTCCCGTAACGAGACTCACGGTGTCTGTTTTGCAGGTTTCGGTCATTGGACTTCGGGAAGTTGTGCTCATACTGTGTTAGTAATTATCGTATCTTACCCCGTGGACTCATTGGATCCATGACCCATTCCTGGGGATCGGATCCGTGTTTCTTCATTGGCGCCATCCGTGTTGGTGTTAGAACAACACATATTTTCGTTGGTTTTTCGGTTCGTTTAGTATGAGTAAACTTCCTGAGGGGCCGACGGGAACTCCTGCACAAACTCCACGTGTCGGTAATATTGAAGCACCTGAGGGTTTTGCTTCGATTATGTTTGCACATGGTACAACTCCGGGTTCACGAACCACCGATACAATACTTGGTGGTCGTAACCTTGAACGTGTTGTTGCACCAGCTGGGCCAACTCCCACCGAATTGGGACGTGTTACGGCCCCGGAGGGTTCTAATTTGGGTGACCTCGGATGGATTATGAGAGACACTCACCGAAATCAATCAGTGCCGGATCTGGAAGATGATTCAGGTGATTCCGATTTGGCGAGAGCTCGTCGTCATAATTCCAGATCTAGAGGGCCACTATCTTCGGAGGAATGGCTTCACGTGCAACATGAAAGTTTGGCGGCTGAATATGACCGCAGGGTACGTAATGAGCGTTATCATACCCGTGCTTTAACTTATGAAGAGTCTCCTCAGAGATCTCTTTCCCCTCCTCCAATGGTGAGGGGAAGTCAGATTCGTTACAGCCAACAAATAGAACAAGAATTCATTGAACCACGAAGGTTGCACCCTCGTCCTCGCATAGACATGCGGATGCCTTCCTACTTTGATGAATATGATAGTTATGACTCAACCTATCACCCGGGAGACTACAGTTTCTATACGGGTGACAACAGAATGAGTTCAAGGGCACGAAGCAGTCGTCCGCGGGTCGTAGTCCGCCACACCGAGTATCACAGTGATGCTGAGGAAAATTTCACCAAACCTTACCGCAGGGCAGCCTTTGACAAGAAGTCGAAATTCATAGCAAGCATTGCGACAACACCTTTTCCTTTCAATGCTAAGATACCTACATCGGTAGGTAAATACAATGGCATGACTGATCCAAGTGATCATCTCCAGAACTTCGTGGCGGTGGGTGGTGTGAGCGGATGGCACTCCCCTATTGGTGTCACATGTTCGCATTGACACTAACAGGGGCAGCGAGGGAATGGTTCGAAAAGCTACCTGACGGTCAAGTCTCTAGTTGGGATGATCTGGTGAAGAAATTCTCACAACAGTTCAGTCAACAAAAGAAGCACACACGTGACCAGTCAGAGATTCTGGATGTTATCCGCCGGGATAATGAATCCATAAAAGATTTTATTACCAGGTTCAATGACGAAAGTCTGAACATTGGTGGGATCAGCAAGGACATGCTTCGCGGTGCCTTCCGCAAGAATGTCAAGTGTGACGAGTTGATCCGCACACTCACTGGTAGGGATGGAATGCCGAAAGAATGGGACGATATTATGACCGCGACGAAGTTTTTTGCCAGCACTGAAAAAATATTGGGGAACAACAATTCAAAACAAAAATTCAAAGTTGAGTTTCAAACTCCACGACCCAATAAACAGGCAAAGGGGCCAATTTGGTCAAGACTTCAGCCGAACATGGAAGCATCGAAGCCATTCGATGCAAGATCTCTCATTGGAAACAAGAACAAAGCAGGACCCTTGAACCGAGGTCCCAACAGGTGGACTCCTCTTTCAAAGACTCCCGCTGAAATTCACACCACAGAGAATGTGAATTTTCGGAAGCCGCAGCCACTTACAAGGAGGTCATTCCTTGATACTAAAAAACATTGTTTTCATAATGACGTCGGTCATAACACAAAGAATGTAATGCTTTGAAAAGCGAGATTGAAGCGGCTGTGAAGTCCGGGAAACTTGGACACCTGGTGAAAGATGGAAAACCCGGGACTGGTAAAGCTCCCGTGCGGGACAATTAGGGCCCATCCAAAAAGCAAGTTAAGGACTTGAACGTCCATATGATCCAGGGCGAACGTAAGACGGGAGGAAAGAGAAGAGAATTTGACGAAGAGGAATGGAAAAACGAACCAGTAATTTTTCCACGAGTCAACGGAGGTCCCAATAACAAGAACCCCCTGATTATCACCGCCCTCTTCAGGCATTACCGCTCCCAATATGTTTTCTTTGACACTGGTAGTACATCTGACATTATGTACGAATAGTGCTTTGAACAACTTGATGAAGAGGATAAAGAAAGATTGAAACCCATCCATTCTCCAGTATCGGGATTTGGAGGGGAAATAATGCACCCGCGAGGGGTGATTTCTTTCCCAGTCACCCTCAGCGATGGAATTCATTCAAGGACCGAGGAGGTCGAATTCTTGGTTTTGCCAGCAACGTCGAAACATGCATCATATTAGGAAGAGAAGCCATTGGCGACTTCAATGCTCATCCGTCCACAGCTCACGGTGCGGTAGGGGTTCCAACCCGTACTGGCGTAGCGATAATTCATGTCAATCGACATTGCTTCGCTAGTGAAAGTTCAAATCCCAGCAAGATCCCAAAACAATCTCAACGGATTGAACCGGAAAAATGGGTTTTGAACAAGAAGTTTTCTGATCAGACTGTAACAATTGGACCTGCTATCTCTGAGATAGTAAGGACTTTTCTGAAACAATTGTTAACAAAGAACGTTGATGTCTTCTCATGGCAACCCACGGACATGACTGGTGTCCCGCGGAGCATTGCGGAGCACAAGTTGAGGGTAAACCCGATGTTTACACCGATCGTTCAGAAACAACGTAAGATGGGTCCGGAACAAACAAAAGCAATGAACGAGCAAGTCCAGGACCTCTTACAGGCTGGAATCATCAGACCAATTCAATATCAGACTTGGGTTGCCAATCCGGTTATCATCCCCAAAAGCAACGGGACATGGCGGATGTGCATATATTTCATGGATCTAAACAAGGCGTGTCCCAAGGATTGTTACCCATTACCTGAAATAGATCTCAAGGTTGATGTTGTGGCACCGTTTAAGTTCAAATGTTTTCTGGACGCCTACAAAGGCTATCATCAGATCCACATGGCTGCGGGTGATGAAGATAAAACAACATTTCGTACCGATCAAGGCACCTTTTGCTACAAAATGATGCCTTTCGGACTAAAGAATGCGGGGGCCACATATCAACGATTGATGGACATAGCGTTTAAAGGTCAAATTGGTCGAAATTTGGAGGTTTATATGGATTACCTTGTGATCAAGAGTGTTGAGGAAGACCAAATGTTGAGGGATATCGAAGAAACATTCGAAACCTTGAAGAGTATCAACATGAAGCTGAATCCAGCTAAGTGTTCATTTGGGATGGAAGAAGGAAAATTCCTTGGAGTAATTGTCACGGGTGCGGGATTCAAAGCTAACCCGGATAAAGTCCAAGCTGTAGCCCGCATGCCCTCTCCTTCCTCCCTCAAGGAAGTTCAGACACTCAACGGTCGATTGGTTGCTTTGAATCGTTTTTTGGCGAATCATGCAGCCAAATCTTGTCCTTTTGTCTCAACACTAGAAACTGCCTTAAGAAAGCACAATTCAGATGGACCACGGAAGAGGAACATGCTTTCTTTTAGGTTAAAAGATGTTTGATGGAACTACCCACGTTGATAGCACCTTATGCGGGGGAACCTTTAACGATGTACTTGTTAGCATCAGACATTGCTATCGGGGGTGTCCTCCTGACGGATAGAAAAAACGTTCAAACACCGATTTACTACGTCAGCAGAACACTGTCAGACCCGGAGACAAGATATTCAATGCTGGAAAAACTTGTCTTTGCACTTGTCTATGCTACCCGAAGCCTCCGCAAATACTTTAAGGGGAACCCCCATCAACGTTTTGACCGGATATAAACTCAAGAACGTTCTTAGTAAGCCGGAATTGTCTGGACGATTGGCAAAGTGGGCCATCGAGCTAGGTGAACACGCGATAGAATACAAACCTAGGCCAGCAATTAAGGGGCAGGTGTTGGCGGATTTCGTCACTGAAGTTCCGCAACACAAAGAAAAAGAATGTTTGATTGAGCAGCAACCCCAAGCACCTCCCGAGCAAGGACAAATTTGGTCGTTGTTCACGGACGGGGCTTCACGTAGTGAGGGATTTGGTGCAGGCCTCAGGCTAGTCAATCCTGAAGGCCATGAGTTCACATACGCCATAAAGTTAGACTTCAAGAGTACTAACAACAAATCGGAGTATGAGGCTTTTCTGGCAGGCTTACGGATAGCCAAAAAGCTTGGGGTGAAACATTTGGAAGCCCGCATGGATTCCATGTTAATTGCGGGACAGATCAATGGCACATATGAAGCAAAGAATGACATAATGGATTCGTATGTATCACATGCGAAATATTTGATGCTTCAGTTCTCCTCATGCAAAGTAATCCACATAAAGAGAAGCGAGAACAAATCAACAGATGCTCTTATTAAACTGGCTTCAACGAATTTCGAACACTTTGCTAAAGACATCCGCATTGAAATACTGGACCACCCGTTTGTTCCGCAACATCAAGTTTTGGTGATTCAAACCGGAGTGGAATCCTGGATGACACCTATCATAGCATATTTGTCATCAGGAGCCCTCCCGGAAGGAAAAGCCGCGGCCCGGAAGATAAAACACAAAGCCTTGAACTATCTGATACGTGAAAGTGTTTTATGCCGACGTTCCTTCCTCGGACCATTACTTCGATGTGTGGACGCCGAGGACGCGAACTATTTAATCAGAGAAGTTCATGAAGGCATCTGTGGTCTTCAAGCTGGCCCGCGCATGGTCGTAGCAAAATTGATGATTGCCGGATATTACTGGCCGGGAATGCATCTGGACCCTGTGCATTAAATTAGAAAGTGTGATTCTTGCCAGCGCCATGCTCCCAACACGCTTCGACCAAAGAACGAGCTCGTTCCAGTCACTTCAGCTTGGCCATTCCAGAAATGGGCTATCGACATAATGGGACCTTTCCCCGAAGCCCCAGGACCTGTCAAATTCTTAATAGTAGCCATTGACTACTTCACGAAGTGGGTAGAAGCCAAACCAGTTGCTTCCATAACAGCAGCAAGCGTTAAGAAATTCATGTGGGAATTCATCATATGCCGGTTTGGTTTTCCGCTGGAACTCGTTAGCGATAACGGAACTCAGTTCGCGGACAGTGGGCTACATGATTGGTTGAAGATCTCTCAAATTTTCACATCTGTAGCCCACCCGCAAGCAAACGGTCAGGTTGAGAGAACCAATCGGACAATCAAGGAAGGAATAAAAGCAAGGTTAGGGACTAAACGGACGGGTTGGGTTGACGAATTGCCCCATGTACTCTGGGCCTTCCGCACCCAAAAGAATTCCAGTAATTATGAGACCCCCTTTAGTCTAACCTACGGCACAGAAGCCATGATTCCGGTCGAGATTGGTATTCCATCCGCAAGAGTTTTATTGATTGATGACAACGATCGCGAACTTCGGATGATCTTGACCTCCTCGAGGAGAGGAGAGAACTAGCATCGATCCGCGAGCACAATTACAAACGCCAATTGCAAAAGTATTATAACTCGTGGGTCCAAAGATGTGAGTTCGATGCGGGAGATTTTGTCTTCCGCAACAATGAAGCCTCCGGGCAAGAGCCTCCGGGCAAGTTGGCCCAAAATTGGGAAGGACCTTATAGAGTTAAAAAAGTGGTATCTAAAGGTACCAACAAGTTAGAAAAGTTGGAAGGGAGTGAGATCCCTAGAACTTGGAACGTGGCCCAGTGTTACATGTAGTATGTTTTTCTTTTTGTCCTGCGTGCCTAATTAGATATTCACAAACTATGTAATTTCATCTTTTATAATTCGGCTTATGCCTCATCTATGGAAATTTTATTTCAGTCATTTATGATATGTTTTGTTATGTAATCCTTTATTGACAAAGAATGAAGATCCTACAAACACTTATATTATAAAGAAAAAACAAAGTGTACCGGACAACAAAGACTTCTTATTACTGATCAAAAGGGATTACAAAAAATTCAAATTACAAGGAAGGAAAAAATATATTTACAATGCTGCATCTCTATGCTACGCGTTATCGCCTACCGCATCATCTGAGTCTTCTTCATCCTCCTCACCAAGGTCAAGAAGATCTTTCAGCTGCTCAATGCTATCCTCCTTGTCCGCAAGATCAGATATCTGCTCCGCCAAAGAAAACTTCAAGGTATCAAAAATTTTAGTTTTCTGAATGAGGATTGCAGCAGTATCTTGGCCGTGCAACACGTATTCTTCTGGAAGCTTGGACGTTGAACCAAATTTATAGCCTTCCTCGAAACCTAGTTGACGGCCAGCTTGCTTGGATGCTTTTAGAAGGGTAGCAACACAGTTCCCAAGTTCATCACTCGCCCGGACATCGGCGATGACCTGTTGAAATAATACAGTATAAGTAATTTTGAGTACTTAGATTATTTACAACAAAGCAGGAGACATACCTTGGGAATTCCTTCTGCTAGCAGCTATTTCTTGTCCGCCTTAGCCTGGACAAGCTCCATCTTGTGGCCAGCACATTCCAAAGCCTGTTTTCGGATTTTGGCTGCGAGATCAGCCAATCGCTTCTCTTTGTCGCTGATTCAGCCTGTAAGGTCTTTATCGGCTCGGCTTGTTCATCCAGTTGCCTTTGGAGAACAGCCTTGGCTTCCTTAGCGACAGAGCGAGCCGTCTTTTCTGCTTCCAGCGCTTGCCGGATCTCTTTTGCCTCATCCATGGCCCCGAGAGCCTCTTTCTTGGCTTCCGCCAAATTGATCTCCATGTCATCCCATTCCTCATTCATCTCCAGCCAATCCCGAGTTATTTCCCGATTGGTGGAAATAGTATTCGCCAAATGATAAGAGTTTGAATTTAACAACTCTTGGCGAATATGACGACGATGTCGCTCCTTTTCAGCAGGAGAAAGACTCTCCTGCAGGTATTCAAATCATACATCCACGTCACGAAACGTTGAATCTCGGCGTAAGGACCAACGTGGATTATGCGGGGCAAGATCTTCCTCATAAATCGGAGATGGAGAGGTTTGAGGACCATGGGTGAACATGCTTACACCTCCTTGATCTTTAAAGCGATGTGCATTGTAGAAAGGTGACATACTAACGTGTTCACTATTGCCAACCTCCTTATTCTTCAAGGGAGAGTCATCAGCTACAAAGATTGGATCCTTGGCAGTGTTGGGAGGCGGAGACGGTGGTGGCGGAAGAGGAATTGAACTCTTTAAACCTGAAACATCTTCAGAAAGATCATTCAGGGCCACTGACAAACGTTAAATAGTTGGTCAGAAACATATTTGACCCATAACAGTTAACAAATGTGGAGTATTAAACTTACCCAAGGAATTGTCTTCCGAATCAAGTTGGTGTAGGCGTGCCTCCAAGTCAGTAGCAGGCTTTCGCTTCTTTGACTTCTTTGACAGGGCAACCTTAGCAGGTTGAGCCTTGCGTTTGCCGGCTACCTTGGAAACACCTGCATCAACAGTTTGATGCCCACCCTCAGCGGTGACATCATCAGGTGTGGGACGATTACCTTCCGCAGTAGCATCATCGTCGTCATGATCAGCCACTTGACTAGTAGTTGCTCTCTGACGGGTCAAACCTACAGTCAAATGCACGGCGTTAATAGCATCAACTGAAAAACTTCCTTCACAGAGTGACGACTCTTCGATAGACGAAAAGATTACAATCACTCCGCTGGAAGTAATAGCAGTCACGGGTCGGGGTTGTAGAATGCCCTCACCTTTCTGAATGGATTCTTGAACGTAATCCTCACCTTTAGTGTACATCGCTTCGGAAACCACAGGTTCCGGACGAAGCGCGGTGGGAAATACGAAGTTGACACTGGTGCATTCCAAAAAGGGCACATCCCTTGGATCAATTGGATGGTGCACCATCATTCCCCCTTCATGGTCCAACAGAGTATTGAAGGCGGAACCCTCACCTGTACAAACAATAATAAAAGTCAAAACTCAGACATTTATTAAAGAAAGAATAGAAGTAATATCAAGCTTACTCTTGTTGGTCCTCTCGTAATAAGGCTCCACGTCAGGGAATGGCCACATGTGGCTCATCTTCGCACTCACCATCGCCCCCTCGTGTATAGGGCACATGGGAGTTGGTGTGGCGGTCAATGTCATAAACCACGAAAGACCCTCATGAGCAGCAGTCGGAACTACTGGCATGGCGTCTTCTGCCTTGCGATGGGTTATCGCGAACGGGATAACATCCTCCCTGATCTAGAAAAATTTTGGCTTCCAGCCATGTAAACTACGGATCCACTCCGTACCTATAACCTTCTTCCCGGTGAAAGCAAAACTATACCACCCATCGCGGAAGATCATCTTATAAAAAACGGCAAACATGCCAACAGATGGTTCAAATTGCGAGCTTGGCAACAGAATTCGAAGTGTCGAATTCTCAACAACCCGAAGGGATGGATTTGTGATATGTGAATCCCATAGGTCGTTAAGATTGACTGCACAAACTTAGTCACCCGGATCCGGAAGTTTCCCGTCGTGAAATGATCCACATATATAGCCATCTTCCTCGGGGGTGGACTGGTTGCAATGGAACCACTTTCCGGACGCTCGGATTCCCATTCCGACGTCAAACCGTATACGTTAACAACGTCTTCATAATCTTTCTTCTTGAGGTTCACAACGACCTCATGAATGGCAAGAGCACTCTTTTTATCTCCAGCCATCTGAATAAGAATGATAGTAAGAAAGATGAAGAAATCTCAGAAAGTTCAAGTTTGAATGTTTGAGAGATGAAGAATTCGAAAGCGATAAGAGTTACATGGGAGCCACGAGTGACCTATTTATACTCATCGCAATTAATGCGACTGATGGAGTGACAGAAGAAAGAGAAACTGCGGACCGTTGGATGATTGACACGTCAGGCGGGGGATTCAAGAAAGTGCGAACAGGCTGTCAAAGACGTCATACACGTCTTGTCAGTTGTCCCTTAAAGTCCCTCTCACCGCCACGTCATCAAAGTTATCCAACTTGCAGATATTTCAACTTTCAAAAATATCTTCTAAGGATATTTTCCTCAAACAGTATAATATTCACAAAAGATAAAAAGGTCTCTTTCCATTATGTAATTAAAAGATAGTTACAAAAAGATGGAAGAACAATTACAAGATACTAAACTTCTAAACCTAGTGTATGGGTTTGAAGCTGTCATGTCTTTCGGAGCTTTTGGTGAAGTATCTTCAGACGAGTCGTCCTCAGATTCATCACCCAAGTAAATCTTCAACTGCTGCACGCCATCATTGGCCGAAGCAAATTCCAGGAGCATATTTTGGAGCGGGAAAATCAGGCCATCATGTTCCTTGATCCGCATATCCCGCTCTTGCTTGACATTATGGCCGTGAAGCGGATGATCAATAAAAGTGCGATTACTTTGAGCATAGGCCATCCCTTCATTAAAGCCTCTCACGCGACCAAGCGAGGAAGAGGCAGTCATCAAATTAGCAAAGCTGTCAACCATCTCAGGACTCCCCTTGATATGGCGGATGACCTGACAAAATAAAAACATAAGTCATTTAGTATCAACGCATGAAATGTGCAATGAACAACAAGTGAGGAAAAACTTACAGAATCAAGTCCCCGAGTGAGGAACCACTGACGGTCTTGCTCCACACGTTCGACTCTCTCTCGGAGTTTTTGAGACTCCTCAGCCGTTTGTTGCCTTTCACTCAAGGCTGCAATGGCACGGGCTTTAGCCTCTTCACGAGCTTGCAGAAGGGAGTCATAGGCAGCTTGAATTTCAGCAGCACTTTTATCTTTGAGCTCAACCTGCTCCCTTTGCAGATTTAGCTCCGCTTCAAGTTCTTGGATCCGAGTGCCTTGAAGGGTCACTTGGTTCTCCAGAACTGAGTTCACTTCTTGAGCCCATGCCAAATCATCTTTTATTCTTTTTGGCCTCGGACCGGGTATCCTCAAGAAGGGAATTATGCTTTTCACAAGCTTCCTTCCATTGACGGGCAGCAGTAGCATTCCGATCTTGTTCACCCTTAAGGATAGTCTCTGCGTCCGCCTGTTTCCACTTGGCTGTATTAGCCGCCAAGCGGTGATTTTCAGCCTCTTTCTTCGCAGCTTCAACAGCTCGAGAAGCTTCGCCTAGTTTCCCGCCCTTAGTACGCCATTCACGTAGAATTTCCTAGCTATAAGCTAAAGTGTTAGCCAGAGAAAGAGAAGTCAGCGTGAAGGTCGTGGCGGGAACGGTCACAATGGTGCATCATTTCAGCAGGCGGCACACAATGTTTAACAAAACTCATACAGGTCCCGAGATCAGAAAATCAGGACCCATTGGTAATACCCCAAGGTGGGACAAACAAGTCATGCTCATCCCCCAAGTTCGCATCTCCGTAATAACGGGAGCCTGAAGCTTCAAGACGAACGGGGATGGAGGATGATTGTTAATGAGGAGGAAGAGGAGGAGATTCCTCAGTCCTGAAACCCTCCGCGTTTACAGCCGGGCCACTCTTTTGAAACCCAGTGGCAGTCCCAGTTTGGAACAGATAGTCATAAGGACCATCATTTCTGGACTGGACGACTGGTTCCTCCGTGACAATTTCAGGAGGAGGAGTGCAAGGCTTGTCTTCTGCTTCCTTCTCCGGAGGTGGAGACGGTTGTTTCTCAGACACATCGTCCCCAAAGATCGATGGATCTGCACAAAAAGCTATACTAAGCTAACATTCCAGAACAGTAAAGTACAGAAAGTGAAATACATACCTTCCACTATATCCATACGTTCAGCAAGACTGTACTGCGGCTTCTTGGGACGATGGGTTTTCCTTTTCTTCTTTGAAGATCCTTCTCCATCGTCCGCGGTTTTTGCACCCGCATGGCTCACCTGAAAGGACGAAAAAGCCCTCTTCTTTTCCAACTCTGCCAATAAATGTGAGACAGGGGAAAATTCAGAGGCATCGTCATCAGAGTACCTCTCCTCTTGAGAGGCGGAAAATTCAGAGGTATCGTCATCGTCATCACTCGATGATAGAATGGCGATCACCCCATCAGAAGTAAGGGCATTAAGTGGAGGAGGGTTTAAGACGTACGCACCTGATTCAAAGGTCGCGTCCGAAACTAAAGGTTCGGCTTGCACCTTTATTGGAAAAAGAAATCGGTTCTTCGTATTTTCGAGGATGGGTTTGTCACCCGCATCACGGATGCTTCTTTGGGTACAACCCTGTCCTCAAAAAAGCGTTTATCATGGGACCCTGACCTGAAAGGGAAAAAACAAAAAATCAGTCATCAAGTTTCAAGCAAGAAAAAATTCAGAGTAAAGTAACCTACGTTCGTCCAAGCCAATAAAAACAGACTCTAAGAACTCCGATGGCCATAGGCGGCTCATGCCCGCCCACACCAGAGCTTCCTCGGGCAACTCCCGCATTGGTGTTGGCTCCGACATTAGGGCGCGGAACCAATCACGTCCCTCGTGAGCAACTGTAACAACGTCTGGGAGAGCATCGTTAACTGGACGACGGACCATGGTAATGGGCACCACGTCCTCGGATATCCAAAAGAACTTGCTACGCCAGTCCTTGGATCCTTTCTCGACTTCGTAAACAATACTCCTATCGAAAAAACCTTGGCATGTAAACCAACCGTCACGGTTGGTGAACCGATAAAAGACCGGAAATCGGTCAAGATGTGGTAGCATGTCATGTGCTGTACAAACGAATTCGTAATGATGAATTCGCATAACAGCACGCGGATGCAATTGGGATAAATGGATCCCATATGCAGTCAGCATTTTCATAAAATATTTCGTTAGGGGAAAACGGAAATTCCCATAGACGAAATAATCAGAATGCACAGCCATTTTGCCAGGCGGTGGCAGGCTGGCTATAGAACCAGGTAATGGAATTCTGATTCCCATTCCGGTGGGATACCATAAGTTTCAATAAGTTTATGATACTTAGCCAGATCCCATTGAACTTCTATTTCATCAACCTTGGATTGAACAGTCATCATTACTCTAAGATGTAAGGCAGCGACAGGTGGTTATACGAAAGATTGAATGCTTAAGTCAAAGATTCAGAGAAAGAAAGCAAGAAGATTATCAGAAATCAAAGGTGATAAAACTTCGAATAGAAGATATCTCTCACTATTTATACCCATCACAATTAATGCGATGGGATATGAACAGTGGAGAGAGAAAGTCATCGCCTAATCAACAACCGCAACGTCACGCGGGAAATCCGAAAAGGAGAAAAAGTTGCACGGTCGGGTACAGTGACAACCGTCATAAACGTTCCATCACCTGTTCACTCGTCTGTAAGTGGTCAAGTTGTCCTTATTTTCATGATTATCTACACCAACAGAAGATATTTTCTACTAAACTTCAAAATTCAAAAACCCCCAAAATACATTAAGTCCAAAATTTCACCCGCATAAAGACTTCACGCGGAAGAAACACTGGACTGGGGGACTTATAGATGTAGGGTAACAAAAAGACCCAAATACCATTAAGTACAACCCGTGAGCAAGAGAGGGACTCCTCACATGATACCCGCGGAACATATGGATCACCCGCACAACATGGTAGAGGAAGAACATCCATACACCACACGCGGAAGCATCCAGGCACCCTCGGAAGTCATCCGCGGAACAGGACATCTGTCCGCCAAAAATAACCGGAAAGCAATGCCAACTGGACAGCTGTCATTAACTAACAACCCTCTAGAAGAATGTCCACGATTGTTACTTGAAGAATACGTGACTCGCTAGCCAATGAGCAAAGGACACCTGGCCAGGTTGTTATAACCGTGCACATGGCCAGGGTATGGTCCATCCTATCATATGGCGACGCGTGTACAGGTTGTTATACCCAAGCACATGGGACGTATAGCTCAACCTATCACAAAGGGACACGCGTCCAGGCTGTTATCAAGATCTTCTAGAAGAGGACCGCTGGCCCAATAACCTCCCACATCCTTCGGCTATAAATACCTTGTCAACCTGCATGAGGTATTCATTCACATTCACTCTGACTCACTTATACTCTGACTACACTTGGTCTGTGTACTTAGTACTTTCTCTCTTACGAACTGTACTGATTCTCACGCCGGAGGGTGGTTACGGGAAGACCCCCCTCTTGTCCTTCCCGTAACGAGACTCACGGTGTCTGTTTTGCAGGTTCCGGTCATTGGACTTTGGGAAGTTGTGCTCATACTGTGTTAGTAATTATCGTATCTAACCCTGTGGACTTATTGGATCCAGGACCCATTCCTGTGGATCGGATTCGTGTTTCTTCAACAGGTAATATGTGAATTTTAGATTACATGAATATGAAAGATACTAACTTTAATGGTGTCAACTCTTAATAGATTATGTTGTCATTTTATAGTATAAGTAATATATATATATATATATATATATATATATATATATATATTTAGGGTATTAACTAATGCCATAATCATAAAAACTTTGTGTTTTGTTTATTTCTTAACGATATATACATTCCTTTAGATTTCATCATTGTGTGTTAATAAGACTCGTTTTATCATGGATATATATGTTATATTGATCGATCATCGATATCACATGAACCAGTAAAAAGGAAATATTATTTATGTTGCACCTAGTAAACATTAGGTGTAAGTAATATAACCAAAAACACCTTTCACCGAATATATGTTAGAAATTAAAACAAATAATTGAAAGAATATTATAAGGAATCATTTTTCATCGTTTCCTCATTTAGAAGATCTCAACAAAAAATATTGACAACTAGTTTGTACGTTGGACTACAATCATGAAATAATAGTTTCCTTTTATTTAATATATTTCAATCACTAGGGTCTAACCCTTTTATGTATTTAAAAAGTCTTTCTTTTGTAATAAAGAGATACAGATATATCATCACTTAAGAATATTCATCGATTTCCTCTGTTCAACTTTGAAACATGGTATCAAAGCATGTATGATCCTTGGATCATATCATCATTCTTGCTCATCATTTGCCTTTTTTAGTCATCTAAATAGCAAGCCACCATTCCTAAAATCAGGCGGCGGCTTAAACCCCGATCATCTTACTCTTCAAATAGCCAATATCCTCAAAAACGGTCTCAATTCTAAAAAAGAAACTCCTAAACAAAGTCTGTCTAATTGCCTTAAAATCAGCATCAACCTCAATAGCCAAAACTATGCCTTGTGGGCTCGTATGATACGAGTCGCCATAAGCGGGAAATCAAAAATTCTATTGAGCCATTTGACCACAAATCCACCGGAACAAACTGATGAGAAATACGACCAGTGGGAACAAGACGATGTTGTCGTGTTCTCATGGCTTATTCAAAGTATTGTACCCGCCATTGCTAGTATCCTAACCGAGCTCCCTACAGAAAGAACATTGTGGGATATTCTGGATGTTACCTACAGCAGCGACAAAGACAAGCTCCAAACATTCGATCTCCGATCGGCCAGCCCGATTGCATCTAAACAGAGCAACAACAAAGGGTTACGATTAGCAACAAAGGGGAATCGCCATTCAGACCAGGGGTGGAAAAAAAACTGGATCGTCATCCCGGGTTGATAAATCTAGATTGATGTGTAGCCACTGCGGGATGACCAAACACACGAGAGAGAAATGCTTCAAGCTCGTCGGATTCCCTGAGTGGTGGAACCATGGCCACAAAAAAGGGGATAAATAAAAAAGAATGGCGGCGGCCGCCGTGGGCAACCCAGATGCTACCAGTGGCAACAAACACGTTAATGAAGACAGAAGCGGCTCAGCGGCTACCAGAGAAGATGACGCCGATCAGTTTGGTTACAACAGAGGTAATGGGTTTGAGAATTTAGTCTCAAACCCTAGTATTTGTGATCCTAATTTTATTAACCCCGTTGTTAGAAAATTGTTTGATTAAACCCCTAAAGAAACCGGAAACTCTAATAAAAGCCATAAACCCTTTGAAGAATTAAATATGTTTGATAGTGAGTTGAAGAATCCGTCTCTCAAAACTATGATCTTTACCAAAATAACCAATATAAGAATATGGGAAAAGTTAATATGGTTGGAAAATATGAAAATTTAAATAATTATTGGATTTTTTATTGTGGTGCTACCGACACCATGATGTTTGAATTATCTGACATTATTTCAAATTCTAAACCTAAAATTGACTACATAAAAACCGCTAATGGGGGGATAGTTCCCGTAAAGGGAGGGGGAACTATTGAAATATCGCCAACACTTAAACTGTCAAATTGTCTTTACATTCCTTCCTTGTCACATAAATTGGTACCCATTAGTCATGTGATAAAAGAATTAAACTGTACAGTTTTAATGCACCCGACCTATTGTATCTTACAAGATATTAGGACATGAGCGATTATTGGGTGTGGCACTGAACGCCAAGGATTGTACTATGTGGAAGAAGTGACTCAACATGGTACTGTATTATTGGCTCATGGAACTACATATAGAGAGGCATGGTTATGGCATAGAATATTGGGACATCCATCTATCGGTTATATGCATATTTTATTTCCAAAACTTTTTCCTACGAATGGAGCATTAAATTGTGAAACTTGTGTTTTGGCCAAAAGCCACAGACAAAATTTTAAACCAAATAACACGAAAGTGAGTTTACCTTTTTCACTTATCCATTCCGACGTATGGGGTCCAACAAAAATTGTTGGAAGACAGAACTTTCGTTATTTCGTCCTCTTTGTCGATTATTGCACTCGTATGACATGGATTTACTTTCTAAGAAATAAATTTAAAGTTTTTGATAAATTCATTACGTTTTATGCCATGATACAAACACAATTTAAAACCGATATTCAAGTTCTTCGGTCGGATAATGGTGGGGAATACATAAATGATTCGATGAAACTTTTTTTGTCAAACGAAAGGAATAATTCATGAAACGTCGTGCTCTCATACACCCGAACAAAATAGTACACTCGAACGAAAAAACCATAACCACTTATAAATAACTCGAGCCCTCCTGATTGAATCCCAAGTTCCCGAGTCATTTTGGCCCGAAGCTCTCGCTACTGCCACATATCTAATCAATCGGCCGCCAACGAAAGCCCTTGACCTAAAAACCCCACTTCAAGCCCTTTCATATTTTACAAAACTTCCACCTTCCCTCACATTACAACCACGAATATTTGGGTGTTCGGTCTTTGTCCACATACCAAAAATCAATCGAAGTAAACTTGATCCATGTGCTGAAAAATGTGTTTTTGTAGGGTATAGTGTCAACCAAAAAGGGTACATGTGCTATAGTCCAATAAAACGTCATATTTACACCACCATGAACCAGTGTTGTAAAAGTCGGATTCCAAGGCCTTGGAATCTGCGATTCCAAGGTCCTCGGACATCAACCTTGGCGCCTTTTCCCAACTCGGCCACCATTACTCGCCAAGGTCCAACTCGGTCAAAAGTCGGAGTACTTGGGATTACTCGGCCTCCAAGGTCAACTCGGCCACATTTTTTTATTTGCCCAAGCGGTAGCAACTGCTGTGAAGAACATGAACCCCGAGAAATCTGCTGGGAAGTCTAGGAAAAGAGTAAGAAATATGATGAGGATGAGAAAGAGGAATCAAGTGTGGTTAAGTCGGTGAAAGTGGATAATAGGAAAAGAGGCCGAGGTGGTGCAACTACAAGTCATTCAAAGGTTGTGACCCGCCAAAGCTGACTGGTTTGGGAGACGCAATCGCTACTCTCCAATGGATAACCACTATGGACAAGGTTATCCGCATTAGCGAGTGTCGTCCCGACCAAGCTGTCGGTTATGCCACCCAATCGTTTGGTGATGAGGCGGTGTATTGGTGGGAATCGATTGAGCAGAGGAAGAGTCAAGAGGAGATTAAGGCTATGAAATGGGAGGATCTGAAAGAGTTAGTGATGAACAGGTTTTGTGCTGACGCCGAAGTTGAGAGGGCGGAGATGAAGTTCCTGAACCTGAAAGCTGGAACGATGACACATCGTGAGTATACCACCGATTTCAACCGAATGTCTAGGTTGGTACCCGATATGGTTAACACTGAGGTTAATAGAATCAAGTGCTAAGTGAGGGGATTGCCACAGAAGGTCCGCACGTTTGTCTGGGCAAATAAACCTGCTACTTTTGACTCTTATGTCGAACCTGCAGAGATGGTGTATGAAGACATGGCTGTGGATGACGTTGTGATAGAAGAAGAGAAGGATAAAAAATGGGTCGCTCCTGTTAAACGAACCGGTACTCAGTTGTGGAACCCTAGGGACAAGAAGCAGAAGGTCTGGGAGAAGAAGTCGTGTAAGACTTGTGGCGAGTGCAGGTGGAGTAAGGGCTCAGACGTTTGTCATAAGTGTGGGAAGAGTCATGCTGGTGAGTGCAAGTTTGGTACGAACTCTTGCTACAAGTGTGGAAAGGTGGGGCATTATGCTCCAGATTGTACTGCAAAGTCCGCATGTTACAAGTGCGGTAAGACGGGTCACTTTGCTAGAGAATGCACCGAGGGTGAAGCAAGAGGAAGTGGGAAGAAGGATGGTGATCAAGCTAGGCCAAGGACTAGAGCCTACATGCTGACCCAGGAACAAGCTAGGCAAATTCTTGATGTTGTGACTGGTACGTTCTTAGTAAACGGTATTTCTGCTTCAATATTATTTGATTCGGGTGCGAATAGAAGTTTTGTAACTACAACATTTAGTAAACTAGCTAAAATGAAATGTTGCCGAGTGCCTGAAACCTTTATAGTAGAAACCGATAGTGACACCTCGGTGAAAATAATGAGAATGATTAAGAATTGTAAGATAGAATTAGAGGGACATGAGTTCCCTGTTACTTTTTATGTTATGACCTTAGGAGGGTTCGATGTAGTATTGGGAATGGATTGGTTGTCTGAATACGAAGCTCAAATAGTGTGTAAGAGTAGGATAATAAAGTTAAAGTCCTTGGATGGTAGTGTAGTGACGGTTTACGGTGATAAGGAAAGTTCAGGGCTTAACGTCATTTCGATGATAAAAGCCGAAGGGTTATTGAGACGAGGATGTGGTGCCTACCTGGCGTATGTTGTCAACGCTACGGCCAAGACGAAAGAAATGAAAGATGTTCCTATCGTGTGTGACAACCCAGAAGTATTCCCTGAGGATCTTCCGGGGTTACCACCGGAGCGAGAGATAGAGTTCCAGATAGATTTAGTACTAGGAGCCCAGCCCGTCGCGAAAGCACCTTACCGTCTAGCACCGTCCGAGATGAAAGAATTGATGTCCCAACTATAAGAACTCCTCGACCAGGGTTTTATAAGGCCGAGCGTTTCTCCGTGGGGCGCACCTGTGTTGTTTATGAAGAAGAAGGATGGAAGTATGAGGATGTTCATAGACTATCGCGAGTTGAATAAGCTTACAGTAAAGAATAGATATCCGTTGCCAAGGATTGATGATCTGTTCGACCAACTGCAAGGTTCAAGTTGGTTCTCACGAATAGATCTAAGATCAGGCTATCATCAATTAAAAGTGAAAGAGGCAGACATCCCTAAAACAGCGTTTCGGATGCGGTATGGACATTACGAGTTCCTCGTGATGTCGTTTGGTCTAACGAATGCTCCCGCAACATTTATGGACATGATGAATAGGGTGTGTCGGCCGATGTTGGATAAGTCGGTAATTGTCTTTATTGATGATATATTGATTTATTCAAAAGCGAGTCTGATCATGCCGAGCATCTGAGAGAAGTATTGGAGACCCTGAAGAAAGAGAAGTTGCATGCTAAGTTTTCGAAATGCGCGTTCTGGTTGCGAGAAGTGCAATTTCTAGGTCACGTGATTAATCCTGATGTGATTTCCATGGACCTAGCTGATTGAAGCGATAACGAATTGGAAGACTCCGCAGAACCCGACTGATATACGAAGCTTCTTAGGGTTAGCTAGCTACTATAGGAGATTCATCGAAGGTTTCTCCAAGATAGCCGCACCGTTGACCGGTATTACCCGAAAGTCGATAGTATTCAGTTGGGGTAAGTTTCAAGAAGAAGCTTTGGAGGAATTAAAGAGAAGACTCACACAAGCTCCAATCCTTGCTCTACCCGATGGTGACGAGGATTTGGTTGTTTGTACTGATGCTTCGCATCGTGGGTTAGGTTGTGTGTTGATGCAACGAGGAAAAGTGATAGCTTACGCGTCTAGACAGTTGAAAGTCCATGAGAGTACTTATCCGACGCATGATTAAGAACTAGCAGCAGTATTGCATGCTCTTAAGATATGGAGGCATTATCTGTATGGCACTAAGTGTACCACTTACACAGATCATAAGAGTTTAAAGTACTTCTTCGAGCAGAAAGAACTGAACATGAGGCAAAGAAGGTGGTTAGAATTGATAAAGGATTATGACTATGACATTAAGTACTACCCTGGTAAAGATAATGTGGTCGCCGATGCGCTAAGCCGTAAGAATCAGGAAGTCATTGCAACAGTGAAGTCATACCAGTTGATTATGAATTCAAGTCTTTTTGAAGAAATCATCAAGGTACAATCAGAGGTGCTAGTTGTAGGTTCCTGGACGGATCTTACACGAGATATCCCGATATACACAGGTGCGGAATCCCTGTGTAGATCGTTACGGACGTAGAATATTAGCTCACGAACACACGTACACACAATACGAACAACCACACGTTATATTGATAACTCAAACCGAGATGCTTACAGACTCACGTCAATAGACTCACACGTAACTGAACTCGATAACCAAAACCCTAAAATGACCAACATCGAAACAGTAACCCGTAGGTTTACTTAAATACACGACAACTTCGCCTCAGGCGAAGTTGTCAATAACTTCGCTCGTTGAACAAGTTCGCCTAGGCGAACTTGTCAACAACTTCGCTTGGTTAACAAGTTCGCCTAAGCGAACTTGTCAACAACTTCGATGTTACACAAACAATTACATAAACAATATTACAGACTCGATTACAGACTTTATACATATGAACTACTGACATCTATGCACCAACAGACTCCCCCTTGGCAGTAGCTTCATATCTTGATCTTTCAGCTCTTGTCTTGTAATCCTGTATCTTCATGCGTGCACTCCTTCTCTAACACACACCGTGACTACTCGCTGATATTTCCTTGCTTCATCCTTCCAAGCAGGAATATAGAATATCTTCTTTTCGTTCAATGCTTGCAAATCAGCTTTCGATAAGTTAACAAGATGCATCGGGTCATACACCCTCAGCACTTCTTGTTCATCTTCGTCTTCCATCACGGCTTCAGCAGTCTGGCAATCAACGTACCACCATTTTAGATTCTTCAACACATCTTGAGGCACATTCTTCATTGGAACCTCCTTGATGCATCGGATCGGCTTGTACTACATCACCATCCATGGCTTGCCATCTGCTCTCAATCCCCTCACTTTATCCTCCACGAGCTTTCCCTTCTGTGGCTTTAATAGTTCAAACTTCTTTTCTTTTACGCCTTCTTTCCACACAATCTTCTCAATCATTCTTGCCATATTGTTGTTACTTCTGTTTATCAGGCCTAATCTGCCCAAATCTTTCACCTCGCATTCTGGCAACGTGTTGAGAGATCTCAACATTCTCCTGAAGTATTGAATGCCATCATAGCGTTTTACCACAAATAACTTGATCTATTCATCATAAATCCAACAGATTATCCCCTTCTTCGCCTCAGCATAGCCTTTAATGTTATAGCTCTTCTTGAACATGGCTGGAACAGCAGGCTTCTTGGTCTTGATAAACCAATGAGCACAGCCTTCCTTCCACCTAGGCTGCTCCTCCCACTCAGTAGTCTCATCCATCTCAGCCCTCACATCGGCTTTCTCAACCTCAGGGATCTCGTGTTCGACATTTTCTTCCACAATCTCTCCTTCCTCTATCACATCCTCAACAATAATTTCTGCACCAATCTTTTCAATCTCACTGATTGGCAGAACATCTTCATCAAATAATACATCGTCGCTGAACATGTCATCATCAAGTTCCTTCAGCGCATCGATCACGTCATCATCACCACCAGCCGCTTCGGTAGACTCCCCCTCAGCTGTGGAAGCCCCAAGAGCTTGTGAGGTTCTTGGCAGCTTACCACCTGCACCTTCCGGTGCATTGGGATCATCGTCTCGGTCTTCTTTACGCTTGGTCCTCAACTCATCTCCTCTACAGCTCATCTCCCCCTGAGATGCCAAGAAAACCTTCAAGGCATCTATTATTTTCCCGTGCTCAGCCAGGAGGGATGCCTGCAGTTGATTTGCTTCCACTAGGCATTGAATAGTCTTTGACTGCTCAGCTACAATCCGCTCTAGTGAAGCTATCCGTTCCAAGTCAGAACTGGGCATGTCCGCAGGTGGTACCGTACCCGATACTCCTGCAGAAGTGGTGACCGTAGACTCAACAAATCGTGCTACTACCACCGGTGGAGTACGCGATTGAGGTGGTAGAGACACAATTTCTGGAGCTGACGTCTGGACGGCCGTGACCGCTGGAGTGTCAGCCGACGATGTAGCCACTACGGGAACAACCATAGCGCTTGTACCCGATACCTGCACAGAGGTAGGAACAAGGGACATACCAGACAAGGCAGGTGGAGCAAAACGTGCAAACCTTGAAGTCTCTCCGGCTCCTACACCCATACCTGTCGTTTCCCTTCTTGAGCGCTTACGCACCAGCTATACAGCCTCCTCTTCATCAGCGTCCTCATCTTCGTCATCAACAATTCTCTTCTGCTTACCCACCGTTCTCTCATGTCTCACCATCATCTGTCTGGCCTCTTCCATTACATCATCAAAATCAGCTTGTGGACCCGAGACTGGTATATTCTCATGTGGATCAAATCGGTCCATATCAAACAACCCTTGCCCGCCGAACATGGCGTCAAGATCAATCTCAGAAGCTGGCACAGCAGCAGATACAGCAGTAGATACAGCAGTAGATACAGCAGGCGCAGCTGATACAGCCTGGGGTGCTGCCGCCTGTTGTTGTCTTGGATCCCTAAACTCGTCCCCTGCCGCAGGCACATACTCCGGGTTAATAAGATACCCAAAAAGCGGAGTATGCCTGGGACGCAGCTCAGGCTTGCTTCGTGCGCTGGAAGTGCGACACTGAGCAAAGATACGTTTCGTCACACATTCAACGTATCGAATAGGGCGTCTTTGAGGTAGCGACGGAGCCACATGATTTAAAATCATCTGTAGGAATCGTGGATACATTGTAAACCGCTCACGCGCCACAGCCCTCCTCTGACGATCGATCTCGTAAAAGATCATCTGACTAAAAGAATATCTTTTATTGTAAGTCAGGGCAGTCATAGCAGACTGCATCGTCGCACCCATTCCATCAGTGCCCGCCTTCGCCTCAAGCGAAATTAAGCCCCAGGCGAAGTTGCGGATAACTTCGCCTAAACCCTAACTTCGCCTTCATCTTAATCGGCGACTGTTCAGATTCAAACGGCCAAAAATCCGATGATTTCGCACGATTTGACGATCCAGGAGAGAAGAACACAACATAATAATGTTATTAAGACGAAAAGTTCGTCCATGAACACGTAACACAAGTTTGAAAAAACTCGGTTTTGAAGGTCCGACGACCCGAGGTCTCGAACCGGGTAAAAACTTCTATGAAAGAACATGATAGTGATGTATATCGACAACACGTACCCTCAAGTGATAATCGAAACTGGAAACGAAGATCGAAATCGGAATAGAAAACAAGTTCGCCGGAAAATTCGGAGCTTAAGTTCGCTGATAATTTTGAAAATAATGAAAATCACTGTTTAATAATCCTTATATAGGGTCAGTGTAGTTCAGGCGAAGTTACGGATAACTTCGCCTAGGCGAAGTTAAGCACAAGTTCGCCTGATTCAAGAACTTCGCCTATAATTTCAAAATCAAACCTTTAAGTTTGAACATTTTGCAATTAACATTTGAAACTTCCAAAAAGAGTTAAACAAATATGATCATGTCTAAGTAACCAGTTATAAAATAATACAACTACAAAAATAGGAAAAACTTATAAAAATTTAACAAATAAGGGATCAAATTTCAGTCTAGTCAGGGACACCACGTTTTAGAAAAGATCCTAACAGGAATCATACTAACTACGTGACTGTTACATAGATCCGTGTTTAGCTGTATTATGACATATAGAGACAGGTTGTAAGCAGGTAATATACTTAAGATGGTTTTCATCGTTTCTGTGATACGAGTTAGGTTCAATTAATCCTTAAAATTTAAGTGGGCAACTACTCAGAAATATTGATGCCTCCTATCTATCCTCAAAGCGTATTTGGCTTTCCCCAAGTCACCCCGAATTGACTTCGACCCATAGTGTCTGATTAACTTGTAAGTATTCTATGTCTGGATCCCGTATTCATTCTTACTCCATGATTGAGAAGTCTCGATATCTTGAACTCTCTAATGTTACAATAACTTCATAAGTACTATTTTATTTTTTTTATTTTTTTTTTTTTCGAAACATACTTAAGACTTCAGAGTAATAAATAACTGCAAGTCCCGAATCTGGATCACTGCAGTGTCTTGAAACGCTTTCTTCACGGGAATCAGAACACTTACGGGCTCGTGTATGACTGGGTAATCACTTTTCTGCCTATCATTCGGAAAGATATACATGAAGACACGCAAAACTCTTAAGGAGTTTCCACATAAAATCAAGTAAATTTTAATTTGTATCACATCTACTTTTACGCACCATAAAAAGTTACCATGACATACAATGATTGTCCTAAAGCCTTTTAAGCCTAATAACTTCACCAGTTAAGCACACAAAGTTAGTATATATATCATTCTCCAAGGTTGGATCAATTTTCTGTTAAACATAGCAAAGAACTTCTTTACGAAGTATTAGACTTGAAAAGTAATTTCATTTCCCTAAAAAAATTTGACTTCAGTCACCCCGATCACGTCAAAGTCTTCAGGTAAACGGCAATCCTGAAGATCCACTGGATCAACTGGACCGACCACATACAAGTATGTGTCCTTCTAACTATGTATGACCGACTAATTTTCAGCGACAGAAAGAAAACACATCATAACCGCCCCGGTCACTTTCAGTCATCTGGTTAATGGCGACCCTCATTCTCTAAGTAGAAACGAGGACCAAAACATATCCGAGGATATGTTCATCAATCTGAGGTAACCGACTAATTTTAAGCAATAGTGATGTTTTTTTTTTTTTTTTTTTTTTTTTTTAAACATACTTAAGACTTCAGAGTAATAAATAACTGCAAGTCCCTGGACGGATCTTACACGATTGTAGGTTCCTGGACGGATCTTACACGAGATATCCCGATATACACAGGTGCGGAATCCCTGTGTAGATCGTTACGGACGTAGAATATTAGCTCACGAACACACGTACACACAATACGAACAACCACACGTTATATTGATAACTCAAACCGAGATGCTTACAGACTCACGTCAATAGACTCACACGTAACTGAACTCGATAACCAAAACCCTAAAATGACCAACATCAAAACAGTAACCCGTAGGTTTACTTAAATACACGACAACTTCGCCTCAGGCGAAGTTGTCAATAACTTCGCTCGTTGAACAAGTTCGCCTAGGCGAACTTGTCAACAACTTCGCTTGGTTAACAAGTTCGCCTAAGCAAACTTGTCAACAACTTCGCTGTTACACAAACAATTACATAAACAATATTACAGACTCGATTACAGACTTTATACATATGAACTACTGACATCTATGCACCAACACTAGTAGACGAAGGGCTAGTGAAGAGAGAATGGATATTCGGGCAACCAGACGAGTTGATGGAAAACACACATGGTAAGGGTTCAATGAAGTAAAACCGGCCTTGACACTTAAGATTAATTAAGTAAAAGACAAGAAGAGCTAGAGCTGTATTTAATATATGTAATGATTATACATTTAGTCGTGCACAGCTCAAGAAGGGGATAACCATAAACGGTGAACGTAATCGCGTTCAGGTGAGTTTCTAGCCCCACTTCCTTGTTATGTTTTCGGGGCTGTGTGCATACTCGATGTGATAGTTGATACACTTATCTTAAGTGGTAAGTGTATTCCTTGTATGATTAATGTATGATGATTGCTTGACGGTGCGTGAACGATCTTCGGATATTGCATGTACCGTTAGGTGGTAGTTAATGATACGATTGATATATGTATGATGTATGAATGATGTATGTATGATATATATATATGATGTATAAATGTTGTATGCATGATGTATGAATGTTGTATGTATGATATGTTGACAATACGTGAACGATCTTCGGATATTGCATGTATTGTCAGGGAAAGTATGTAAAGACAGGTATGGTATGGTTGCACAAAACAAAGGGACCAAACCCTAATAATATCTGTGATGATAGGGACCAGACCCTAATAATATCTGTGAGGATAGGGACCAGACCCTTATAATATCTGTGATGGTAGGGACCAGAACCTGATAATATCTGTGTTGTCGGGGACCAGACCCTAATAATATCTGTGAGGATAGGGACCAGACCCTTATAATATCTATGATGGTAGGGACCAAACCCTGATAATATCTATGATGTCGGGGACCAGACCCTTATAATATATGTGAGGTTATAGGGCGGAAGGCTCTTTACGTAGTATGGATAGTTAAGCATGTAAAGTAAAGTATGAATAATGTACACACCTTCGGGCATGTGTGCAACTATGTGAACTGATTGTATGTTGTATGATTATCTAGAACTCACTCAGCGTAGCTGACCTTTAGTATGCACACAGGTGAGTATAATGAGGCAGCTCGCTTGAGGGGAAACACATGGCATGGAATTGAAGACACTGGCATCTCAATGAAATGTTATGTTATTTAAAAGACAATGTTTTATGTTTAAACAATTACGAATGGTTGTTAAGACAACATTTGAGAGTTATGTAATATTTATGGTTGAAGTTTTATATTCCGCGTAAAGTTTTAATTAAATCTGACAATAGAACCGTGTTTATGAGTAAATCCAACGTTAAAGTGAGGCACCGGGAACAGGGGCCTTACAATAGAAACATCATAAAAGAAAAAATTGAAGCAGAGATTATAGAACTTCCATTCGTCCTATCAAAAGACCAACTTGCAGATATTTTAACCAAAGCCGTCAGTGGAAGAATATTCATCAACTACCTTGACAAGTTGAGCATTGGAGACCCAACTACTCAACTTGAGGGGGAGTGTTAGAAATTAAAATAAATAATTGAAAGAATATTATAAGGAATCATTTTCCATCGTTTCCTCATTTAGAAGATCTCAACAAAAAGGATTGACAGCTAGTTTGAACGTTGAACTACAATCAATAAATAATAGTTTCCTTTTATTTAATATATTTCCATCACTAGGATCAAACCCTTTTATGTATTTAAAAGGTCTTTCTTTTGTAATGAAGAGATACAGATATATCATCACTTAAGAATATTCATCGATTTCCTCTGTTCAACTTTAAAACAATATATACCAACAGTTACATGGTATGCTTAAGATCAGTTAGTAGTTGTTTATGTATCATTACCTGAAGATGTATCCAGTAACATTTTCATGAGTTTCGCAGCTGTAAAAGTCTTTTGATTCCGTTACCTCCTTTCCTTTGGCTGATGTAGTTGCCTCTGTTTTGAAGGCTATGTTTTTGCATAAGTTGCAGGATTAGTAGTACCAAGTTTTGTTGTTGCCTGCAAGGATATCTTTAATGATGGCAACACATTCAACATGTTGTCTCTGCATTAGAATATAAATATTTGTCAATAGTGATGTATGTGTTTCTTTATGGTCGGTTGATGTAAGGGAATATGACTTAAAGTTGTTTGATTGTTAAAGAAATTCATTGTTTCAGCAATTGTCATTGTGGGGGTATACGGTGGTGCTAATGGTATTGATAGCGCGAGGTAGTTAAGCTACTTGTATCTGCAATTTATGTTTTTGTATAGTGTTGCTTGTTAGCAAGTAAAAGATTTATTTATTTATGCTACAAAAGGGGTGGTTAAAATGTTTTTACCTGTGTTAGGTGTGGCATATTTGGAATTGGAGGATTCACAAAGACTGAAGTAGCGGTTGTTGAGTTGAGTTGCATTTCGTTGTTATCTGCTAGTACATAGTTAGTTATTTTGATTGTAGAGAATTGAATGGAAATTAGGGTGTTTTCGACTTCTGACTGATCAAATTTCTTTCGTATTTCTGGCCATAGGGTGACTCTTACTGAATTTTCGTTGTTTATATACGAAAAAAAGATTTTGGGGTTGCTATAAGTAATGATAAGAATCAAGTTAAACATGTTGTGCATAATGTAAGTTTGTACATGTCATATTTAGAGTCAGATACACTCTTTTCCTTTCTTTTGGGTCGTCAGACAGATTTATGGCCACCAGACAACCAATATAATCTGTAATAAGCAGTTGTAAACAAAGGATGTTAGGTTGCATATATTATTTCAGTTTTCTTTTAGTAAATATTTTTTTTGTAAATAATATGGTTGTTCATGCTATTTAATAAACCCGCTGTGTTTTGGATGATTCTTTGACCCGTTTAATTAAATTGGGTTATGTTCAGGTTGCGTTGTTCAATCTATATAAGTTAACACGCAATATATTATAATTTAGAAAGTGTGTTAAAGGGTTTTTTTCACGTTAGATAGTCTACTTCAAGAAAGATATGAGTATTAATATCTTAGGGTAAAATATGTACAAAACCTTTTAAGAGATCTTTTGAGCCAGTTCGAGTGTCCAGTAGATCACATGGAAGGAAATTGAAATGATATGCTGGAATGTTGTCTTTGTCTATGGGGACAGCTTGGGAGTATTTTTCCAAGATTGTGGATGCTTCGTGTTCAACTGTGCGTATCATGTATCGTTTGTTGGTGCATATGTACTTTCTGATTGAGTAGCTGTGGTTAATGTCTAGAATGTCAATCATGTGTTGCGCATTTTTGGCTGAAGCTACGGCTTCGATTGCATCCCCCTGAAGGTGTTTCATAATATTGGTTGTAAATGTTAGTTCTGTATGTTGAGAGTCATTAGGGTAAGTTAAAGTGTGTACAAAACCAAAGAAATTGAACCAAAACTGAAAAAACAAAAAAAAAATCAAAACGAAGAAAACAAACCGACTTAGAAATATAGTTTTTGTTTAGGTTTCATATTTTCTTAAGAACCAAAAAAAATGGTAACTGAAATCGAACCGAAACAAAAAATTCTGGTAGTTATTAGTTTAAATGAATAGCAAAACTAAGTAAACCGTAACAATATGTTTTTTTGAAGTAGAAAGGTTTGCATACATTGATGTCAACCAGTAAGTAACATGTCTCAGGTTGTTTAAAGGGCTGCCATTTCTTAACAATCCGAACTTCGGGCGGTTGACCATTAGTTCCATCTTTGATCTCCGCGATTTTTTGTATAGTCATCTTTACCTGGTTAAGTAAAATAAGTAAATACTTCCCATAATGCTTAAAAAATAATTAACCACAAACCTTTATTTATTGACTACCTAATTATTATTAATATGTATAAAACAATAACTAACTACAAACCTTTATTTATTGGCTATTTAATATAATGCATTTAAACCATGTAACATTAAGCTAAGTGATATCTATTTCTTGAAGGAAATCAGAGTAGACTATATTTTTTGTTTGGTTGTGATCACTATTAGTGTCAAATTCAATGAGTATTTTAAGAGACTCTGGTGATGTCACTCTCGAGAACGCCACGTACAATTGACCATAACTATACCCGATATGGTAAATAAACGCCTATTTTGTTTAGTGATTGGCCTTGACTCTTATTGATAGTCATCGCATAACACACTTTGATAGGGAACTGTATTCTTTTAAAAATGAATGGTTGTTCCTTATTGTCGTGGCACAGATAAATTCTAGGTATATAGACTTTGTTACCTACAGTTGTTCCCGTGATAACTCTGGCTTGTATTAGTCTCGGCAACAACTGCGTTACTAAAAGTCTTGTTCCATTACATAATCCTGACGTTTGATTTATATTTCATAGCAAAATGATTGGCACTTTAACTTTAAGTTGTAAATTATGTGCGGGGAAGCCAGAATACTTAATGGTGTTTAGATATTCAACTGGATAGATTGTCTCAATATCAGTGTTGTCATTCGCATGTGGTACTACAACATCGGTGCTACTATAAGTGGTGGCCTCACCTGGGAGCATGTTGAGAATTATCTGATTAATGTGGTCATCAATGTCATTTTTTGGACATACAATTGCCTTTTGTGCAAGGTCTGATGGTGTCAGATGGATTAGAGAATTTTCATCATATAGGAAATGTATAAGTTTAGAAATAGACTCAACATTATTTGGAATGCTGAACTTGCTTGGAATTTCGATAACTCGTGAGTTTTCATTTTCTTGCGCATCGGGGACACCAGATAAGCCATCACCAATGCATAGAAGCCAATTTGAGAAATTCTGAATTTCTGCTGCAACGCCAGATGTCATATTAGACCTAAGCACACACATATTTTTTGAAAGCTTGAAAATTCTAAATTTTGGCCACAAGTATGACCGAGGTAATGACGAAGAGATAATTTGCGATTTTGTAGCCTTTTTTTAACTGGTAAGGTCTGTCTAAAGTCGCCACCTAACAGAATTGACTTCCCGCCAAATGATTGTTGACTGTTGTTAAGAATATCTTTTAGTGTTCTGTCTAGAGCCTCAAAATATTTACGGGCACTCATCGGTGTTTCATCCCATATAATTAACTCTGTTTCGATTAAAAGCTCTGATAAGTAGGAGTTTTTACTGATATTACAGTTTGATTCATCAGTTAGGTCGATAGGGATTTTGAAACGTGGGTGTGCAGTCCTGCCATTTGGGAGAAGCAATGATGCGATGCCGGAGGCCGCTACGGTCAACACTGTCTTTCCTTGAGAACGTATATAGCTGGTAATTGTTGTCCATAGGAATGTCTTGCCCGTACCCCCATGAGCATACACAAAAACTAAAACTTGAGTGTTGGATATTGAAGCTGAAAGCACATAGTCGTATACATCATGTTGTTGTGGGTGTAATTTCTGTAAATACTCATGGTGTTGCTGGAGTAGATGTTCACGGTTATAGTTTTTCTCTTCCAGCAGTAGCCTATTTTTAAAGGGACGAATCAATTCTATGTTAGGCATCGAAAGGAAGAACTTTTTTAGAGATGGATCTGTTGAATGTTAGTTCAATAGGAATTCAACCTCGTAAAGTACATACTGACATAATGTCTCATCCGGGACATTGTCTCCTACATTCCCAACAAATATTTCCGTGTTCCTAGTAATATCATCAGACATTGATCTCCAGTGATTTTCCCACAACTTTAATGTGTTTGAGACTTCACAATGTAATAGTATGTGTGAAAACAAAGTTCGTAGTTCTGTATGTGTTGCCCAAGCTTTTGCATAATCCATGATGTGGTGTAAAATACACATGTTTTCCTAATAGTTTTTATATTATTTTGTGCTTAAACGTTAACGATTAGTTTGTTATTCTTTCATTAAATTACATGTTTATGCATGTGATAGGTCCCATGTTGAATAGAGAGAGAGAGAGAAAACGAGTCAAATGAAAAAAGAATCAGTTAAAACGGGGCTCGGATGAAGCCGGTACGCAAAAACGAAGATAAACGAGCTGAAAGTCGAAAAACGTCAGAAAATGTCATGTTCGAGCTACGCGACCAGTTCATACTATTCAAGAAGCATGTGGTAGATTCCAACATGTCCCAAGGCTACCAAGAATGTTCAAGAATCAGCTACCACGTCTATTTTGTCTTCTAGTGGGCCTAGTGGGCTTGTTTTAACCTATTTTATATTAGGAAGGAGGTGATTAAACATATATATAAACCCTAAAAGCCTATGAACGATTTTATTCAAGTTTCCAGCCATCCCACACCTGCTCTAGAGGAGAAACCAAGGAGGACAAGCTTACGGTTCTATCTTTTATCCTTCGGTTGTCGGTTTTGACTATTTTAACGTTTGTGAGTTCGTTTTTGGTTTTTAAGCATTCAAACCTTTTGTAATCAGATTTATATGAACATGTTTATCATTTATATCTATTTCATCTATTGTTCATTGATTATTATTGGCTAAACTTATTAGTTCTACCTAGGTTAGATGATTATTGTTAGGTTTTAATAAGTAATATGGATTGTTGATTATCATGACTTGAATTGTTAATAAAAAGTTTGGTTTAACATTGAATTAGGTTGTGTTTAGTGGCTGTGAACTTTTTAATTACACTTATAAACCTCTTGCTTTAATTAATTGAATGAGTTTTGATTGATTGTTGCTTGTTAGGACTCTTTACTTAGTGTTTATGGTTTGTTTGCGGGTTGATCAACCGTAAGGTTTAAGTGAGTGTTTTAATTGAATATAATCAGTGGATAGACACCTTCCTTGAGACCTAGAGGTGATAGGAAGTAAACTCGTCTCATAGCTTTTACTTGTTAGGATTAGGATCGCGCGAGAGCGGGTTCGGTTCTTGTCGGGTTTGGGTTTGTGAGCGATTAGTTGACCTAGTTTAAGTTAAACTGAATTGTTCCTCTATCCTTGGTTGCGTAGTATTCGTCTCCACTAGGGTAGTGTGTCGGTGAGACCTAGAGGAGAGTCGGCATTAGAACACGTTAATAATTTGTTTTCCCGGTTTGTTCTTAAAATCAACTAAGATAAGTTAGAGTTTGTTAGTGAGACCGAGAGGTGATCTGACCTTCTTGAGCGAACCTTAGTTGTGTCATCCTTTAGAACCGGTGTCGTGAGAGTCTTCAATCCATTACCTTATTATACCTTCAATATGATTCTTACCTAGGTAGACGTTTTCTCCGATTGCAGTTAAGTTTCCAAGTTTTGTTAAGTGTTTAGTTAAGTTAAGTTAAGTCTAGCTAATTAATTTAGTTAAAGTAAGTTAAGTTAAGTAGTTAATTATTAAAAATCATTTAAATATTCTTAGGTGAGTCTTGGTTAGGGTTAAGTATCATTAACGTTTTCAAGTGTCCTTGTGTTCGATACTCGGACTTCCATAGTGCTATACTATTAGTGATCGGTACACTTGCCGGTTTTGTGTGGTTTCTTTAGGAGTCTTGTTTAATAAATTTAAAGCTTAGTTGTGAGAGCATCATATTACAAACATCAAGTTTTTGGCGCCGTTGCCGGGACACGGTTAGAGGCGTATTGAGAACGACCCGAGTTGGGATTTACTTATTGTATTTTCGTATATTTAGATTAGATTAGTTATTTTAATTAGTTTAATTTTATTTTTAGTATTTTATTCTATTTTTATATGGTGCCCGTGATCCTTTTCTTTTGAGTGTTCTTTAAAGGAAATATGTTCGGACGACACGTTGGAATGCCATGGTGCAAAGTGTGTGGCAGAGATCACTGGGTACATGATGCTTATGAGCGAAGGAGGATAGAAGTCGAGGCACGGAAAGCTCCATGGGAATCACTTGTGGCAAAGACTCCTCCATACCAATTTGCAATGATCAAATGGGGAAATTTTTAGGGTATAAAGACTTATCGGGAAATATATTAGAGCCAACCCCAGAATTGGAATCAATAATGGACGATGTATTGTTTGCGATTAGAAATGATTTGGAATATATTCCACCTTTGAATCCACCTTTGTTTGAAACCCTGAGTGAGATTGAAGATACCGGAATGGAGAAGCATAGAGTAGAGGAGTATGTTCCCTCTTGGGAGGAAGAATTTAAGGATGAGTTTGGTGAAGAGTTGATGGACTTTGCCACTACGGATGAAGGCAAGTTTGACCTACTTGGTGATCTAAAGCTGCTTGAAGATTTAATATATAACGAGCCAAGTGTGGGGATTGAGAATGAGCTTTGTAAGGAGAGCCATGAAATAGTTAGTGATTTGGTCCTTCCGACACTTCACCTCGATTGTGAAAAACCAAAACACGAACCGTACTCAATCTCCATTCGGGACGTGTTAAGGTTTAAAAGAACGTCTTAACCAACATTTACCATTGGGTCCCATTTGTACTTTGACAGGAAGTCGATGTATTTAAGATGACGACCACTAGGGTCACATGTATTAGTCGTAAACCACTCGGTAAGTGTAGTGAGACCAACAGCTGAGTTGTTCACCATATGCAACAACTTTTGATTGTCTCTAAGACTTACATGTTGCATGTTTTCAAGATGCACGACCAATACTTGAACAGCTTGATACATGTGGTTTATTGGGAAATTGAAGATTCGCCAAGCTGCTTCATGAGGATATATGAATCGACCGTCAACAAAATTTTCAATTTCATTACAACTTACTGAAGAAGAGTTCTGATCCGCATCAACAGTATGTGTGCTCCGAGTTACTTTAAAATGAACACGATCTAAACCCTTAGACACATACTTGAATAAGTACTTAATCATCATATTCCACCCGCAATATTAAATATTTATGTGGGCAATGAAACGTGGTGACAAAGTCTTATTATAAGGAACCACATAAGCATTGTCAACCTCTATGCTGTTCTTTATAACAGAAAACCCGTAAGTTGATATCCTATATAGAATGTAACCATTTTTGTCGAATGTTGTAGATGGCTGATAAGGTTTTGGAAATCTGTTTGAACAAACGCCACCCTCCATACATGGTGCATTAGGTCTCACAAGCCCACATGGCCCATGAATCATGCATTCACTAACAATTTTGTGTAATTTAGGATCAATATCAGGATTAGGAATCTCAGCAGATATGTGACGATCAACATTAGCAGGCGTGATTAATTTGTCAACTGGTGACACCCAAAACAATATCTGACAATGAGGGAGACCTCTTTTCGGAAATTCAATCGTATACATATCTGAACAATAGTTAAAAATTATGTTAGATTTTATATTAACACTCTTATATAAGACGCTAATATGTTAGGATAAATAACATAAACATATCTCACCAGCAATGATGGTCCCAAATAGCTTCTCAGTTTTAATGAAATTATGGAACACCTGCACCTTCAGGTTGAATATCCTGCTAATAATATCAGGCCTGTCTTGAGCCTTAAGAGATGGGAACTGAGTCATGTATCGAACAATTTCTTGCCACTTAACATTAAAAGTAAATGTTATGAATAACTGTGGATTGCCGTATACACGACAGATTGCCAAAGCATCGTGATCATGTTTATACATATATCTTGGGCCTCCGGTAAATGACGACGGAAGAATAACACGCTTTCCAACACTATGATCTTCGGTGTCTCCTTAAGAAATGGCATCATGCACCCATTGAAGGAATTCTGTCCTAAAGAGATTTTGATTTAACCAGACATAATCGAGACGATTCTTCTCAATACAGATGTAAGTGAATGAACGTCTACGCGCCAAGATCTAGCCACTAACCCGCAGCATCAACACGAGATCGATACGTTAAATATTACTTTATTGATAACTTAGAGAGAAATACATTATGGTGGATAATAACTTATGGAGAGGATAAATTAAGCTTGGATCTCTCTCCCTTCAAGTGAGCAACTCTTGGAGATCATCCCGATCATCCACTGGCGTATGATATGGTTCAATCTTTCAACAATCAGCAGCAAGTCATCAATTATCCGTCAGCACCGGTAAAGAAAACATATCTTTACGTTTAACCTCATCACACATCTTCATGAACAACCCGATCATTCAACATCTTTCACTTCGGTTTTCCCTATCTTGATAACGTGTATCCCAAATATACTCTTTGAAGCTCTTCCATATCTCATTCGCAAAGATGCACTAATGTTTGGGTATATGATTCAAAGTTCCAACCTCCATTAATCAATCAAGAACGATCAAATTCTTCAATCTAATGACAAGACTCGTATATTCTTCAATAAGATCAACCCATTCGAGAATCGTCCCCCTCAACAGAATTAATCCTCCGAATACTCGTAGCCAACATAGTCAGGATCAAAGTTCCTTAAAAAGAAGTAAACAGACAGACACTGGTATCCCACATAGTCAGGTTTCAATCTTGAACAAATCAATCACCAATCGAAAAGCAATTGCAGTCTTGAACTCTGTCAAACGTAGCTTTGCAGTCATGAATTAACACCCGAATTGCAGTAATTTTTCAAAAAAACCTTGCAAACGTAGGAAGATACATGCTAAATAAACTCAAATGAAAGCTTTATCTACCCCTTTTCTTGACACATTTGTCAAGGTCTAACAATCTCCTCTTTAAATTAAACGTGGACTCCCCCTCGGCCACCCGAAACGCGTAAAAAGTGGGCCGGAAAATATATTACCAAAATTTGCGCAAAGAGTCCCCAATACATTTGGAATATCCTGGGAGAATTTCGTTTAAAAAATATTTTACCGATTTTCCCGCCAAAAAATCACCGAAAATTATCAAAAAATAAATATTTTCGTCAAAATTTTCAAGAATGAAGTCTCACTGATGAGGAGTATTCAGGAAAAAATTCGTTCAAGAAAAATTTTCCCGCCAAATTACTTTTTTTTAATGAATGACCTCTCCATTCGTTAACTTAGTCACCATTCGTCAACCAGTTACTCATTCGTTACACGCATAACAAATGTACTAAATTCGTTATAAATTACCATCTTAATTCGTTATAACAATTACACGAATGGCCTTCCATTCGTTAAGATTTCCACTTCGTCATACACATAACAAATTACATTCATTCGTTACCATTAACTTAACTAATTACCTTCATTCGTTACCTTTAACTTAACGAGTTACCTATCATTCAATTCAATTCAAAATTCAAACAGAATTTTCAAAATTCAAACAGAATTTTAATAAAACTTAAATGAACCGAAACTCGGTCAATAAGTCTCAAACACAAACAATTAACATATAATCAAGAGCAATCTAACACCTAAATGCTCTGAAACCAATTGAGAATACCTTAGATCTATTCAATAACGATAATACGGATTAGATCTAATATCTTATACGGATCTAGTTTATGATATGCTATTCATTGATTATATATATATATGGATAATATTAGTTGTAATATGTAGATTAATAATACGTTAAGGAAGGATTGAGTGAGAGATGATTTTGATAGAGGTTTGTTACTATTAACTCAAAACTTAAATTATCGGGGGTATGAACACCCTATAAATAGAAGATCGATACTAATTCGTTACACATTTCGTAACGAATCGGATCCAGTTCGTTAACTTATATGACTCAAAAGGAAAGCATAACGAATCTTTGATTCGTTATTCCCCCATTCATCAACATTCCATGATGAATGGGAACTTACATAACGAACTAACACTCCATTCGTTAGACATCTTTAACGAATGGGCTTTACATTAAACGAACTGGCTAATTCGTTAAACATCCTTAACGAATTAGCCTTTACATTAACGAGCTAACATAAATTACATAAATTCCCTTAATATTAAAATATTAATAAATAACAAAGACTCGAGACGACAAAACCGTGAACTAACAGTAAGCGTCTACAAAATACTGCTGGGAAAGACGACTACTTCTTAAGATCAAAGAGTAATGATTACGCCTATCATGCATCATAAATCTGTAATACATGTGGAGGGTCAGGCGACTGTTTTTATGATTACTATTAGAAGCAAGACATATATCAGGAGACCAACCGTGTTCACCATAAATATGTGACAGTGGATACTGAAGCGCCATGTAAAGACTATGAAGCTTATTTACGCGTTGAGGTCGACCATCTTTATGATGAATAAAGATATCAAAATCTTCTGAACTAGACACACCTTCGTGGACAATTGCACCAATAGTATTTGGAGCTGGCGCATCGTATGAGACTTGTCTAGCAGACTTATACAGACACACATTAAAGGAAACAATATTGTTGGAAGAGAAAATATCGCGAGCCGTACGAAAAATCTTTACCAACGCATTGTTGACGTCCAACAGATCTTTAATTATACGTACAATACCTTCAGACAACTTAACCTCCTGAGATTCACTAAACTGTTGCATTCTGTTGCGAATCTCGTTATCAATGTCGTAAATGTACATCTAGAAAAAACTTTGAGGTTCACCATCACTAGGACATATACTCCAAAGCCAGTGGGAGATTTGACCCTCAACTTTAAAAATGTAAGGACCCGATCCGCTATTTACCAAACGGTCAACCTTCTCACCAAACAAAGTCATGGTGAACATAGAGTTGTAAGCACCGATGCCTTCAAGATAATCTTGAAGCTCTAGAAGCTGCTTAAGTTGATCAGGTAAGGCCCCCGTTACCGCTGCCCTACATTTGGTCGTTGGATTTACTCATAAACACAGTTATAAATATCAGAGTTAACTAAAACATTCATGGAATATTAAAACTTCAACCAGGATATATTACATAGCTTTCAGATCTTGTCATAACAAACACTCAAAGTAGTTTAAATAAAAAACATAATCTTTAAAATAACATAACTTTCCTTGAGATGTCATCTTCAATTCCATGCCATGTGTTCCCCTCAACGAGCTGCCTCATCCTACTCACCTGCGTGCGTACTAAAATTCAGCTACGCTGAGTGAGTTCTAGTTAATCATACAACATACAACACATTCATATTTACATACTTTCGTTTATACTTTCATACTTTTATACATTCGTTATTCATACACTTACTTACCTTTATACCTTACGTTTTATAGAGCATTACGCCCTACTTTCCTCGAGTATTATTAGGGACCGGTTCCCTCTTGCCTCGAATATTACTAGGGTTCGGTTCCCTCTTTCCTCGAGTGTTGTTAGGGCCTGGTTCCCTCTTGCCTTGAATATTATTAGGGTTCGGTTCCCTCTTGCCTCGAGTATTATTAGGGATCGGTTCCCTTTCGTTACCATACAACCATAAAATATCTTTCCTCGTATTATCATTATAACATGTGTACATATATACATACATATCATACATGCATTATTCATGCATACTTCATCTCAGATACTCATTTCATGCTTACAACATAATACCTTCCTTAACAATATGTGCGATACCCGAAGGTCGTTCACGTAATGTCAAGTATTAATTCATAATATAAACATAAATATTACATTCATCATTAAGTCATACACTTACCATTTAAGGTACGTGTATTAACATTCACATTGAGTATGCATACAGCCCCGAAAACATAACAAGGAAATGGGGCTAGAAACTCACCTGGATCCCGTTTCTTTCTCCGTTAATTATTAATCCCTTCTTTAATTGAGCTCTTCTAACTGTATATAAGTTACACGTATCAATACTTGTCCTATTTGTATTTCAGCCAAAAAAGGCTAAGTCTAGTCTAATCCAATGACCTTGTTTTAGGTTACAATTACTTAGATTATTTATACTTAAACGCTAATGCTGGTCACGTACTATATTAGAGTAACCCATGACGCATGTAAGTTCAAGGATTAGTCAAATAACCCACTTGTATCCAAACTAAATGAGTGTAATCGAGTCCCATTGTGATCGGTTATACATTTATTCGACCTCGGGTTAATGTAATTGAAATAGTGATAGAGTGTAATATGTAATTGGGTTTCTTTAATTGTAATCGACTCACTATGTAATCGATCCTCAATGTAATCGATTTACATGATTGTATTCGAGTTCTACTTTGTAATCGAGTTTGGTTTGTAATCACATGGTTGTGCAATGTGATCGAGCCTTAACCTTGTATGCGATCGACATCAGAGTAACCGAATACAAGGATGTATTCGAGCAGGATGAGTTGTATGCGAGTCTATGTAATCGAATATTATAATTTGATCGACCCTCCTCATAATATTCGTTAAGGCCATTGTAACCGAATTAAACAGTGTAATTGATTTCTCCTTGTAATATAGTTCATAAAGTAATCGAGTCTTGTGTGTAATCGAATGACAAGATGTAACAGAGTTTATAGATTGAAATCGATTATAAGATTGTAAGCGACTATCTCAATGTAATCGATCTCAATATTGTAAGTGACTATCTCAATGTAATCGATCACAATATTGTAAGTGACTGGGTATTGTGTAATCGAACCCTCGTGAAATCGATTGACCCTTGTAATCGATCCATCATTGTATGCGAACACACTAATGTAATCGAGTTTTGGTTGTAAACAAACTAGCTCATTGTAAGTGAATGTCCATGTAACCGAATGACATGCGGCTCGTGTATTCGAATGGGCTGATGGGTCACGGCCTTTGTCTTTATCGTCATTTTGCACGTATGTCTTAACCCTAAACCCTTACAATGACATTATGTCGCCCCGTACATTCTCATGACCAAACCCGGCTAAGACTTGACCCAAGAAACCATAAAGTTTGAACCTTTATGGCTAGAAACATTTAAGACTAGAGCTAGGTTTTCTTAAACGAGTCGTTCATGTCCATAAGTTTGTTAAGTCCATTTTAACATCAAGTTTGTAACTTTATGGTTCATTTATACCCGATCTACCCTATGTTTAAGTTTCATGGCTAACCGTTCATAAAAACATAAACTTTAAAGATCAAGAACATACCTTTACACGTTCATTAGCTTGGTTATGAACTTTAAGTCTTGTATTTAGCTTGTATATCAAAAGTTTATCAAGAATCAATGTTCGTTTGATCTCGGATCTCTCTTTCTTGCTCGCGACCGTTTATGGCAAGGTATGTGTGTGTTTTGAGTGTGTAGACAATTATGGAAAGATGAAAATGATGATTTTGGGTTTTAGAGGGGTTTAAGGGAGTATTTATACTCTCCAAGGCCCATCCCACCCTTTATTCCATCTTTAACTATCCAAGTCCATACCCCTTATTATATTAAATTCTCAATTAAATATTAACACACGACAAATGAACATAAGTTCTTTTATTTATTATCATAAATTTTAGGATGTTACAAGTCTTCCCTCCTTAAAGAGGTTTCGTCCCCGAAACCTAACTATTACTTAATCAGATTAGGGTAAAACTTGCGCATCCCATCCTTAGCTTCCCAAGTAGCGTCTGATCCTTTGCTTTGCTTCCATATCACTTTCACTAAGGGTATCACCTTGTGACGAAGTTGCTTCTCCTTGTGGTCAACAATCTCTATCGGTTGCTCAATGTAGTTCAACTGCTCTTCAACCTCAATATCCACCAATAGCACATGAGACGTTTCATCAGGTAGACATTTTCTCATATGAGAAACATGGAAGGTTAAATGAATTCCTTCTAACGCTTTGGGCAAATACAACTTATAAGCCACTTCACCCACGCGATCTATAATCTTAAACGGTCCAATGTACCTTGGACTCAACTTTCCCCTCTTCCTGAAGCGAATGATTCCTTTCCAAGGTGAGACATTGAGCATCACATTGTCACCAACGTTAAACTCAATCGGTCGTCGCCGCTTATCAGCATATGACTTCTGTCTGTCTTGAGCAGCTTTCAATCTTGATTTAATCTGATCGAACTTTGAAGAAGTTTCTTGCATAACTTTCAAACTTCCCATCTCTTTCTGACCAATCTCTCCCCAACATACCGGGGTTCACATCGTCTACCATAAAGCATTTCAAATGGTGGCATACCAATACTTGAATGGTAGCTATTGTTATAGGAGAACTCTGCCAGATGCAGATGATCATCCCAACTTCCTCCAAAGTCTAAAACACAAGCACGTAGCATATCCTCAAGGGTTTGGATCGTCCTTCATACTGTCCATCTGTTTGAAAATGAACGACGTACTGATGTTCAATCTCGTTCCCATAGCTTCATGGAACTTCTTCCAAGACCTCGAAGTAAACCGAGTATCTCTATCAGACACGATCGATAACGGTACTCTATGTTTAGTTACAACCTCTTTAATGAACAAACTTGCTAACGTTTCCGATGAGATAGCCTCTCGTATAGGCAGAAAGTAAGCACTCATGTCAAACGGTCCACAATCACCCAGATGGTATCATGATGCTTAGCTGTATGAGGTAGCTTAGTTATGAAATCCATGGTGATGTGTTCCCATTTCCATTCAGGTATCTCCAAAGGTTGCATTTTTCTATAAGGCTTCTGGTGCTCTACTAACATAATCTACCATATCATTTTTCATCCCTGGCCATCAGTAATCTGTTTTGAAATCTTGGTACATCTTCGTGGTTCTTGGATGAATTGAATGGCTTAACTTTTGAGCTTCATCTAAGATTCGACCTCTAAGATCTCCATGGCGTGGAATCCACATACGGTCAAACCTAGTATTAATACCATGAGTGTTTTCCATCAACTCGTCTTGCTGACCGAAGATCCTCTCTTTCTTTACTAGCCCTTCATATACCAGCACTTCTGACTGCACTTTGATGATTTCTTCAAAAAGACTAGAATTCATAATCAACTTGTATGACTTCACTATTGCGATGACTTCCTCATTCTTACGGCTTAGCGCATCGGCAACCACATTAGCTTTACCAGGATAGTACTTAATGTCGCAGCCGTAGTCCTTTATCAACTCCAACCATATCCTTTGTCTCATGTTCAGTTTTTTCTGCTCGAAGAAGTACTTTAAACTCTTATGATATGTTTAAATGGTACACTTAGTACCATACAGATAATGCCTCCATATCTTGAGAGCATGAACTACTATTGCTAGCTCTAAATCATGCGTTGGATAAGTACTCTCATGGACTTTCAACTGTCTAGATGCGTAAGCTATCACTTTTCCTCGTTGCATCAATACATAACCTAACCCACGATGCGAAGCATTAGTAAAAGCAACCAAATCCTCGTCACCATCGGGTAAAGAAAGGATTAGAGCTTGCGTGAGTCTCCTCTTTAATTCCTCAAAAACTTCTTCTAGGAACTTTCCCCAACTGAATACTACTGACTTTCGGGTCATACTAGTCAACGGTGCGGATATCTTGGAAAAACCTTCGATGAATCTCCTATAGTAGCCAGCTAACCCAAAGAAACTTTATATATCAGTCGGATTCTGTGGAGTCTTCCAATTCGTTATCGCCTCAATCTTAGTTGGGTCCACGGTAATCCCTTCAGGATTTATCACGTGACCTAGGAATTGCACTTCTCGTAACAAGAATGTGCATTTCGAAAACTTAGCATACAACTTCTCCTTCTTCAGGGTCTCCAATACTTCTCTCAGATGCTCGGCATGATCAGACCCGCATTTTGAATAAATCAATATATCATCGATGAAGACGATAACTGACTTATCCAACATTGGCCGACACACCCTATTCATCATATCCATAAATGATGCAGGATCATTTGTTAGATCGAATGACATCACGAGGAACTCGTAGAATCCATACCGCGTCCGAAACGTTGTTTTAGGGATGTTTGCCTCTTTCACTTTTAGTAGATGATAGCCCGATCTGAGATCTATCCCTGAAAACCAACTTGAGCCTTGCAGTTGGTCAAACAGATCATCAATCCTTGGCAAAGGATATATATTCTTTACCGTAAGCTTATTCAACTCGCGATAGTCTATGCACATTCTCATACTCCCATCCTTCTTCTTCACAAACAACACTGGTGCACCCCACGGAGAAACACTTGGTCTAATAAAACCCTTGTCGAGGGGTTCTTGCAGCTGGGACATCAATATTTAATCTCGGACGGCGCAATACGGTAGGCACCGCACCCTCGCCTTAACAAACCCTCGGCCTTTATCATCGAAATGACATTAAGCCCAGGAGTTTCTTTATCACCATAAACCGTCACCACTACCATCCAAGGACTTTAACCTTATTATCCTACTCTTACACACAATATGAGCTTCAAACTCAGACAACCTATCCATTCCCAAAACCACATCGAACCCTCCTAAGGTCATAACATACAAGGTAACAGGGAACTTATGCCCCTCTAACTCTATCTTACAGTCCTTAACCATTTTCATTATTTTAACCGAAGTGTCACTAGCGGTTTCTACTATAAAAGTTTCAGACACTTGGCAACATTTCATTTTAGCTAATTTAATAAATGTGGTGGCTACGAAACTTTTGTTCGCACCCGAATCAAATAATACTGAAGCGGAAACACCGTTTACCAGAATCGCACATATGACAACGTCCGGAATCTGCTTGGCTTGTTCTTGAGTCAACATGTAAGCTCTGGTCTTTGGCCTTGCTTTGTCAACATCCTTCTTCCCGCTTCCCCCGGCTCCACTATCGGTGCATTCCCTAGAAAAATGACATGTCTTACCGCACTTGTAATATGCGGGCTTTGTACTACACTCATGAGCATAATGGCCTGCCTTCCCACACTTATAGCAAACATTTGATACAACTCTGCAGTCCCCAGCATGCATCTTCCCGCACTTATGACATGTATCAGAACCAATACCCCACCTACACTCTCCATTGTGCGTCTTACCACAAATCTTACAGGACTTCTTCTCCCACACCTTCTGTTTCTTGTCCTTCGGGTTCCACAACTGAGTACCGGGTCATTTAACAGGAGCGACCCACTTCTTATCTTTCTTCTCTTCCGCCACCACATCTTCTGCCGCCAAGTCGTCATAGACCATTTCTGCGAGTCCTACAGTAGAATCAAAGGTACCAGGTATACTAGCCTTGACCAAGACGCGAACATTATGCGGAAGTCCCCTAATGTAACACTTGATCTGCTTGGCCTCAGTGTTCACCATGTCTGGAACCAACCTTGACATGCGGTTGAATTCAGTGGTGTATTCGCGGTGTGTCATCTTACCCGCCTTCAGACTCAAGAACTTCATTTCAACCCTTTCAACCTCTTCATCCACACAAAACCTCTTCATCACCAATTCCTTCAGATCATCCCACCTCATAGCTTTGATCTCCTCCCGGGTCTTCCTCTGTTCAACATATTCCCACCAGTACATGGCTTCATCACCAAATGATTGGGTGGCATAACCCACGGCTTGGTCGGGACGACACTCGCTAATGCGGATAACTTTGTCCATAGTGGTTATCCATTGGAGAGTAGCGATTGCGTCTCCCAAACCGGTTAGCTTCGGCGGGTCACATCCTTTGAAGGACTTATAGTTTCACCCACCTCGGTCTCTTTTCCTATCATCAACTTTTACTGACTTAACCACGCTTGATTCCTCCTTCTCTCTCTCGCATCATCCTTCTTACTTTTCTCCCCAGACTTCTCAGCTCTTCCCTGGCTTCTAGCAGACCCTTCAGGAGTCAAGTTCTTCACAGCAGTAGCTATAGTTGAACTATGGCTGCTTGAATTGCAGGGTTAAGTTGATACCCTTCGTAGTTGTCCGGGTTTCGTCCAGCTGCGCTTCCTTCGTCTCCCGTGTTGGAAGCTGTTTCTACCGAAGGTTGTCGGACAAGACGAGAGTGCGACCTCCTGCTCTCACAACTTCTCTAGCTCAAGGTATCGTATTTTAAAAAGGGAAAATAAAAACATCATCACTCGAGGAACTATTTAGTACTAGGATAGTAAGGTTAACAGGTAATAACAGTGGCCAGCTGTGATTAGCTGATCACATTACTTTCCGTATCCTATACACTTCCCTTTAAGAGTTTATTTGTGCTAGGTTCTACTTTCAAACAGTTAATTAATCAAGCAATCAATTAATCCTATCCCTAACATCCGCACATCCTTTCTAACAGTAACATTCATTATTTAGCCATACACTTTACCTTTACAGAGCTTGCTAGAGTGACACATGGCTATCTTTAACTGACATCTTCTTTATTTTCTTACTTAAATTCCATTCTCTGTTCGAGTCTAAGCATGTAGGATGCTTAAATCTCTCGAACTTTTCTCTGATACCAACTTGTAAGGCCCCGTTACCGGTGCCTTATACTTGGTCGTTGGATTTACTCATAAACACAGTTCTAAATATCAGAGTTAACTAAAACATTCATGGAATATTAAAACTTCAACCAGGATATATTACATAGCTTTCAAATCTTGTCATAACAAACACTCAAAGTAGTTTAAACATAAAACATAATCTTTAAAATAACAAACATTTCCTTGAGATGCCATCTTCAATTCCATGCCATGTGTTCCCCTTAAGCGAGCTGCCTCATCCTACTCACATGCGTGCGTACTAAAAGTCAGCTACGCTGAGTGAGTTCTAGTTAATCATACAACATACAACACATTCATATTTACATACTTTCGTTTATACTTTCATACTTTTATACATTCGTTAATCATACACTTACTTACCTTCATACCTTACGTTTTATAGAGCATTACGCCCTACTTTCCTCCAGTATTATTAGGGCCCGGTTCCCTCTTGCCTCGAATATTACTAGGGTTCGGTTCCCTCTTTCCTCGAGTGTTGTTAGGGCCCGGTTCCCTCTTGCCTCGAATATTATTAGGGTTCGGTTCCCTCTTGCCTCGAGTATTATTAGGGATCGGTTCCCTTTCGTTACCATACAACCATAAAATATCTTTCCTCGTATTATCATTATAACATTCGTACATATATACATACATATCATACATGCATTATTCATGCATAATTCATCTCGGATACTCATTTCATGCTTACTACATAATACCTTCCTTAACAATACGTGTGATACCCGAATGTCGTTCACGTAATGTCAAGTATTAATTCATAATATAAACATAAATATTACATTCATCATTAAGGCATACACTTACCATTTAAGGTACGTGTATTAACATTCACATTGAGTATGCACACAGCCCCGAAAACATAACAAGGAAATGGGGATAGAAATTCACCTGGATCCTGTTTCTTTATCCGTTAATTGTTAATCCCTTCTTTAATTGAGCTCCGCGAACTGTATATAAGTTACACGTATCAATACTTGTCCTATTTGTATTTCAACCAAAAATGGCTAAGTCTTGTCTAATCCAATGACCTTGTTTTAGATTACAATTACTTAGATTATTTATTCTTAAACCCTAATGTACTAGGTATTTAATCATTTTAATATTCTTTTCTTTCTTTTCTTTATATGCCTTGATTACATTTCTCTTAGAACCTATATACAATCCTTTCCTTACAATCGATTACCACCTTTGCATGCTGGTCACGTACTATATTTGAGTAACCCTTGACGCATGTAAGTTCAATGAGTAGTCGAATAACGCACTTGTATCCGAACTAAATGAGTGTAATTGAGTCCCACTGTGATCGGTTATACATGTATTCGGCCTCGGGCTAATGTAATCGAAATAATGATCGAGTGTAATATGTAATCGGATTTCATTAATTCTAATCGACTCACTATGTAATCGATCCTCAATGTAATCAATTTACATGGTTGTATTCGAGTTCTACTTCGTACTCGAGTTTGGTTTGTAATCACATTGTTGTGCAATGTAATCGAGCCTTAACCTTGTATGTGATTGACATAAGAGTAACCGAATACAAGGATGTATTTGAGCGGGCTGAATTGTATGCGGGTCTATGTAATCGAATATAATAATTTGATCGACCCTCCTCATAATATTCGTTAAGGCCATTGTAACTGAATTAAACAGTGTAATTGATTTCTCCTTGTAATCGAGTTCATAAAGTAATCGAGTCTTGTGTGTAATCGAATGACAAGATGTAAGCGAGTTTATACATTGTAATCGATTAAAAGATTATAAGCGACTATCTCAATGTAATCGATCACAATATTGTAAGTGATTGGGTATTGTGTAATCGAACCCTCATGAAATCGATTGACCCTTGTAATCAATCCATAATTGTATGCGAACACACTAATATAATTGAGTTCTGGTTGTAAATGAACTAGCTCATTGTAAGCGAATGTCCATGTAACCGAATGACCTACGGCTCGTGTATTCGAATGGGCTGACGGGTCACGGCCTTGGTCTTTATCATCATTTTGCATGTATGTCTTAAACTTAAACCCTTACTATGACATTATGTTGCCCCGTACGTTCTCATGACCAAACCCGGCTAAGACTTGACCCGAGAAACCATAAAGTTTGAACCTTTATGGCTAGAAACATTTAAGACTAGATCTAGGCTTTCTTAAACGAGTCGTTCATGTCCATAAGTTTGTTAAGTCCATTTTAACATCAAGTTTTCTATTTTATGGTTCATTTATACCCGATCTACCCTACGTTTAAGTTTCATGGCTAACTGTTCATAAAAACATAAACTTTAAAGATCAAGAACATACCTTTACGTGTTCGTTAGGTCACGGTTTGTTTGGTTATGACGAAATACCGAAACAAAGACCAGGCGAAAATAAACATGACACGAACATTAAGTTGAAATAAACGTACCTTAGATTAAGCTGAACAAAACGATGCAAGATATCCATGAAAATACAAACTGAAAAAAAAAACATTATTAATATCAACTTCCAGTTAATTGTTAAACTACTCCTGCAGAATCGGCAAGGTGCCAGATTAGAAATCCATGCCGAATTTGCACTTAGGTTTTATCGGAACCCGGCCGAGCCGATTCAGATTATTGTTTTGCTGCCTTGAAACCGGATACAGACACTCATAAACAAATTTATAAAGAACGGGCCTGGACACTGACTTAGGGTTTTTTTAGTAAAAAGGCAGACGTTAACCCGTTTGATGAAACTGAACTGTAAAACGGAGAACAAATTCGGCAAAATGCTAGTAATTAGATTTAACTTGAACTGGAACAAATTGGTTTTTCAGAAAGGTGATAGATTAGAAATTCGTACCTAATCAATACTTAGGTTGAGCTTGAACTGGCCCGGGTCGGTTTACTTTCTTGTTTCACTGGCATGATAGTAGATAATAGAGGCCCATAAACAAAGTTTTAAAAAACAGGCTTGGTTAGTGAAGACTTTCTTTTTTTTCAATCATCTTTCAAAACTGGATCGAATTATATGCAAAGATGTTAAAGTGTTATTCATTTTTCGGTTTCAACTAAATGCAATTTAAAAAAGATGATGTAATGTTATTAGATGCAATTGAACTATAAAACCAAGTAACGACTTCCGTCTCGTTTAAACAGTGAATAGTAAACCCGCTCAACGAACCAAACTCGAAACAGATGAAATAAACATAACACGAACATTAAGTTGACAAAAAACATACCTTAGATTAAAGCTCACCAAAATACTGCAAGCTATCCATGAAAAATATAAACTGAAACACAAAAAAAAAGTCAGTACTGACATTATTTTTCTTTTAACGTTGAACGTTTAAATATTCCCACACATTCAGCAAGGTGGCAGGTTAGAAATGCATACCGAAATGGTACTTTGGGACACATCTACAAAATTTGGGAATTATATGATGAAATATTATATATCGTGGGTGAATTAAATCCATTTTTAGTCGGTTTTCGGTATACTCAGTTACGCAGATTTATAAAAAACGGGTGTGGACACTGACTTAGAGATTATTTGAGTAAAAAGGCAGACGTTAACCCGTTAGATGTTACTGAACTGTAAGCCGGAGAACAAATTCGGCAAGATGCTAGATTAGAAATCCATACAGAATTTGTACTTAGATTCAACTTGAACTGGAACAAATTTGGTTTTTCAGGAAGGTGATAGATTAGAAATCCATAATGAATCAGTACTTAGGTTGAGTTTGAACCGGCCTGTATCGGTTTACTTTTTTGTTTCACTGGCATGATAGTAGATAATAGACGCTCGTAAACAAAATTTTATAAAACGGGCCTAGTACTGAAAAGTGTCTTTTTTAATCATCTTTCAAAACTTAATCGAATTATATGCGAAGATGTTAAAGTGTTATTCATTTTTCGGTTTCAACTAAATGCAATTTAAAAAAGAGGATGTAATGTTATTAGATGCAATTGAACTATAAAACCAAGTAACGACTTCCGTCTAGTTTAAACAGTGAACCGTAAATCCTCTCTAAAAACCTTCCGTCTTGTTTAAACAATGAATCGTAAACCCTCTCTAAAAACCAAACGCGAAACAGATAAAATAAACATAACACGAACATTAAGTTGACAAAAAAACATGCCTTAGATTAAAGCTCACCAAAACACTGCAAGCTATCCATGAGAAATATAAACTGAAACTCAAAAAAAAAAGTCAGTACTGACATCAACTTTCTTTTAACGCTAAACGTTTAAATATCCCCGCATAGTCAGCAAGTTAGCAGGTTAGAAATGCATACCGAATTGGTACTTTGGTTTAATAAACTGGCCATATATCTATGCTTTTATTATTGTAACAAAAAAACAATTGTGTATGCATTAAGTTCAGCTTTATGAAAGAACCCAGTTGTGACATTTGATTTGTTTGATATTCATATATAAAACTCCATTATATTAAAATCAAACAAAGTGAGTGTGAATATTGATACATCCAGCAAAGTAAAGCCATTGTTATACACACCACTAAAAGTATGAAACAGATATAATATTGGCTCAAATGAGTCTGAAATCAGGATGAGTTGGAGTTTTAATTATTAAAAAACGGGTCTGGAGTATGAGCTAGAGGTTGGCTTGACTAAATAATTAAACGTTAATCTGTTATACGAAACCGAACTATAAACCGAAGTACCTTTTATTTGAGTTTTAAGATTGGGTTTTATTAAAGTACATGTCAAAGCTTTTCATGTTAGTATTAGTGCAGTTGACTTTCACCGCAGCCAATATTAGTTAAATTGCAGAACTGTTTTGATACCAAGGGTAGTATTGGAATTAAACAACTGAATTGTGATAGTCAAACTGACTTTGACAGATTACCAACAGCAGGTCAGATTCACGTAAGGATGTGTTTACGGGTAATAAGTCGGGTCAAATTTTCAAGGTGTACCTACGTTTAACTTAAACTGGCCCGGGCCAGGTTAGTTTTTTTGTTTTATTGACTTGACACTGAATAATAGACACTCAATTATAAAAAACGGGTCCGATTACCGACCAAACTAAACATAAACTGATTCGATTTAGGTTAAAAAAGTGAACCGAAAAAGGGATTCGTAATCACGTTGATTTTAACTCTTAAAATAAACTCGCCTAAACCAAATATAAAGTTAACACTGAATAGTAAATCGAACTTGATTTCTAACGAATCAACCACAAAAAATGATAGGAAAAAAACCCTCAATCATGCCAACCATACCAACTCAAGAACCATAAACTCTACAATTTTCCTAAAAAATTACAATTAAGCATTCTAAAAAACCATACAACTACATTTAACTATCAAAAACACCAAAGCCATAACAAAAACCACCCAAATTGTTTAAAAACACATACAAAACACAAACCTAAAACTCAGTTCCAAGGACCAGCAACAGACCCAAAAAAACTTAAATTCAGTCCCTGAATAACACCAATAACAGCAAACTAACAACAAATGTAAAGAAAACGAAATAAGATGAAAAAACCCACAGGTAAAAAACATGCAACACAATTGAATGAAAAAAGTGAATGAAAGACTTATATTACGCAAAAACAATAGCACCTGGCATCCACACGTCATCTTAAGAAAAACCCACAGGTAAAAAACCCACCCACATACTCGGGGCCCACCAAAATATTAACAAAAAAACACAATGTTTGTACAAAAGCAAGACTCGAACCTGAGTTATCAACAGTAGCACAAAGCACAACTTCAGACAACACCATCAGGCCAAACGAAAAGTTATTGCTAAAACATGAAATAATAATCATATATACAAAATTCAAGCAAATTAACTATTTGTGGCACCAAACTCTTCTTTTATACTAAGGGGGTGTTTGGGATTGCTTATTTTCACCAACTTATAACTTATAAGCTTTTTGAGAAGTAATAAGATATTTGGGATTGCTTATGTTGTGAGAGGAAAAGTTCCATAATCTACATTTTTGTAACTTATTAACTTAATGAAAAGTTATAAGGAAGTAAAATAAGGAATCCCAAACACCCCCTAATTAGTATTAAAAAGGAAATTGTATTCATATACGGGTTCTTATGGACCTGAGGGGAAACGAAGAGTATAGAATAACAAGTCCTAAAGAAGCAGGAGGTATGGGTCTTATTCCGCTTCATGAAATAGAGATGGCGATTCAAGAACGAAGTTAATTAATTCCCTTTGAAGAAAAGCAGTATGTTATTTCGATACACTCGTCTAATTTGACCAGCACTTCCGCATGCAAAAAGGCAGTTGGGTACTTGGAGTAGCATTCTCAAAATGGAAAATCATATTGTTTTCTCAAATCTTAATTTTGTTATTGTTAATCTAGTCAAAGGCGAGATTGGAATTGAGGATAAAATTCGACCCTTGGAAATGTTTTCTCCAATGTAAAAAATAAAAGTTGTCTTGTTCGCTCGATCGTGTTATGACAAGATTGGTGAGAATATTGTTTGGAAATAGAGATGGAAGAAGGCAATTTTGAGCCTTCTTCATAATAGGGAGTTGGACCGTTAATGTGATACCCGACAAAATAAAACGTATTATTATCTTCCATACACGAGATTAAGACATGTTTAGGCCGGATTAAGTGAAGCATAAGACCCATAAGTTAAATATAGTATTTTAAACTAAGAATGAAGGATATATATACATTGTAAAACATGTGAGAAGTGAGACGGAATAAAGAAATTCCGGTGATGAATAACAGAGAAACGAACGTTTTCGGTTAAACGTGTGAAAATTCAACCCGACATTCGAGAAAGTGTCCAGGGGTGAATCCATCTGAATATTTTAGAGGATCGAAAACCGAGAACGCGTGCGAAAACGTGGCTCAATTATGAGTTATAACGAAGCGGGAAAATGCAAATTAGTAGTTTTGAACACGGTCGTTAGAGCACATGTACCGATGAGCTTGTAAAAGTTGAAATTATCTCTGTATTTGAGGTTTATTATTTAGATAAAGTAAGTCAAATACACATCATAAGTTTGGATGAGTTGTTTTTGGGAAAAAACAATACTAGTTTTATTAAGTTCGGAATAACACGGAACCGACATTGGATAACAATCGTCAATAACTTATTAACGGAAATAATAAGTTAACGAGAAAAATTTAAGTCGAGAACGTAACAAGAATAAGTATTTTGACGAAATGTATTTGGAAAATACAACGTCACTTGTAGTAGTGGGTTCGTTGGAGCGAGAAACCGAAACGCAATCGAAAAACTCGTTTAAAACCGGCACCTATATAAGGTGGGTTACCCCACCATTCTCTCATTACTAACACAAAATTCTGCATTATTAGAGAGAGAGAGAGAGAGGGAGAGAGAGAGAGAGAGAGAGAGGCTAGAGGATTCCGGCAAGGTGGTGGTGGTCCGACGCGGTGGTCCGGCGGCGGCCGAAGCCCGTCTCCTACCCGGAACCATTTTTCGTCATCCCGAACGCGATGGTAAGCTCCGTTTGTCCTAAATCTGAGCTTAAGTTTGTTAAAACCCGTTTTAAAGTCTAGACAGATTGTAATAGTTTTGCATGTCCGCAAAGATCGGTCTATAACTAAAGATCTAACAGTCCGATCAATTTTTATATTTTTACAGAGGGTTCATAACCCATAGATAATCATTTTGAACGGTGGAGATGAGGATCGGAGTTGCTTAAGCTGGGTTTCTAAACCCGTTTTAGTGTTCAACTCGCTGGGCGGATTTTGAAAACACAGCTCTAAAGAAATGTAGATTCCCGGAGATCTGACCATCGGATCGAGCTGAAAGTTTCGGCGAACCTTCCTAACATATAGATTTTTGACTCCATCGAAGGAATCAATGATCAGATAGATGGTGAGTTATAAGCTTCGTAAGTTACTGGTCAGATTATAGAACGAAAATAGCTTCTTAAAACGAGTTGCATGTAGGTTTTGAGGTGTCGTACGGATGATCCGAGACAGGAGAAACGTTCGTAATGCAAAAACGAACGCGTTGATATATCCGGATCGTATTTCATGGGGTTTTGAGTAGAATTCTAGACTCGAACCGTACAAGAGGAGGTATATCTTTTATATATTTAAGTGTTGGAAAAGATAGCTAACGAGAGATTAATATAAAAATTGTTATCGGAAACGATATCGGAATTAACTTGGACAATGAAAATCTTGTTAATAATTATTAGAAAACCGTTAGTTAATATCGAGTGTTAAAAACGGTACAATCGAGACTTGACAATTTCGTGTAAATTTATGATATAAAAATATATATACGATATTTGGACAAAAATATTTTACTCAGATAATCGGTTAATAAAAAGATTCTTTAATTTTACAATAAATATATATACTTTTTATTAAACAACATCCAAGTTTAGTTTAAAGGAATTAGTTTTACAACGATTGTTTGAAACTATTATAAGTTGTTTATAATTATATGACATTTTTGAACATTCGATTCGGTTACGATTTTCTAAAACAATAAAAGTTCGTAATTTAATCATTTCAATTATTATAAATGAAACACGTTTGGATACGTTCCTATTTGTTTATGTGTTTATGTATTAATATATTTTGTATGAAACATAGGAATCCAGTTATCATTGGATGACTGTTATTAAGATCTTGCATCAGTTGGTTGTGTGTCATCTCGCATGTGTTAATTGTGCCGAAACAAAGGTGAGTTTCTCAGAAATCCCCACCATTTTTATTGTTTTAAATGATTTATAAATGTTTTTTGGGGGAAACACTTTTGGGGGAAAACACGTTTGTGTCAAAACATATTTTATTTTAAAAATTGTGGTATTGTAAGGACTTTAAACTGACTGAAACAAGTGAATATGGTCGTGCTGATGAGACGGTGGTTCCGCAGCTCTTATAATCATTAACTTGTGAAAGGCATCGAAATATTGATATATCTATCGGGTGACGGCCTGCCTGCCGACCAGTCGCTCTGGTTAAATGTTGGGGGCAAATATTTCGAATTATTGTGCGCTTTGATTATAGGTTTAGTAGTATTACATTTGTTATATTCCTTGCTAGTCTATAACTATCACAAATTGTTGAAGAATAAAATGTTAGATTTTGAGAACTATCGTTAACGGAAAGTGTCCATTTGGTTTGTCATTGAGGCGACCATATGATTTTTTTAAACAACTTTCATGTAAGTTGGCCTTGGTCGAGTGGGATCAAGGTAAACATTAACTTTGATTCAGTATGGACAAAGAAGTTTTGAGATAAATAAAGTGGGACTTTGTGAAATTATTGGCTTTGTATTAACAAAGAAAAATTATGTTAAAAAGACACTTTCGTTAAGCAAAAGGGGTCTAATGGATTTCGTGGGACAAAGAATGGTTTCTATGTGACTTTTGGTTTCATGTGAATAAGGACGAATAAATATTTTAACAATATTTTCACAAATGAATTTTGCTTTTAAATATTGTTACGACTGTAAGTCGTTAATGCTATCTTTGCTATTTCAACGAACGTTGGCTTCGGGCCGTATGGGCGGAGTGGTATTTATGAAACCAAGAAAATTTTTGTTTCAAAATATAAGTTTTTAACCTTGAGAACTCACCAACCATTGTGTTGACGTGTATTTTAAACGTGTTTTTCAGGTAAATGAAAAGTGGATGCTTCGTGGAGATGATGTGGGAAAACAGGTGTAATACCTGAGTGTTGGACTTGTATTTTAATTAAACTGTGTACTCTGACACGTGCGATTTATGATATTTTATAATAAATAAAAGTCCAACTTGTATGTAAATATGCTGTGCTTAAATACTGATGGCTAAACGGCGTCTGTCACCGCCCAAATTAGTTTAAGTCTTCCGCTGTTATGTTAAGATTTTTGGGGTGTGACAGAAGTTGGTATCAGAGCCAATGGTTATAGCAAACTAAAAATTTTCGAAGAAATTTCTAGACTATAACCCAGTATTTAGAACAAATTTTTACCCACTTCACAAAGCTGAAAGATTTTATAAACAAAATTTTCATTAGAAATGCGAAAGAAAATAGTGCATTTTATTTTTTATGTATAATGTGAAATTTAATTGATAAATTTCTATATTATGTTTAAATAATAATGTTATTTGGGTTACCTTGTACGGATTATGTCACAAACGTCTTATTCACAAACTATAAACAAAATATACATCGTTAATAGTGAGTCGGGGGACCGCCTCCACCTACCTCTATTATGCTGAAAATCATGCACGCACTTCTATAACTTACTCCCCTATTAGCTTTAGGCTACATGTCATCTTTCTACACAGGTCAATTTGCAATTGTTATTATTGGATATCCTATGGCTAACTCATGTAATAGGTGAATTGAGGATGACAATGTGACCTTACCTCTATCGATTCTTGAGGTTTTGTAACCCAGTCGTGGGTGCTATAGTTGCTTCAGTTCAAGTGTTAGAACCATTGACGGAGTACTTGGACCTCCAATAAATTTTTTTTTCTTGTTGATCTAGATAGGCATCGCATGCCTTGGATATTTTGGTATGGAAAAATTAAAAACTTGTGATTGGTGTTGATGCGTGTTCACACCTATTTTATTAGTTATTTTATTAACTTTTAAACAAGTATTATAATTTTCCAAGTTAAAATGTCACAATGATCTTTTGGCTGATTTATTGATTATTTTGCGAACTGATTATTTCCTATATTTAGTCACCCGCATATAATAATTAATAATGAATGTTGTTTTATATATGTTATCCGAGAATAACATAAACGACAATATGCCACTGAAAACAAGACACAATTATGCTAATAAAAGATATGGATTACCGACATACTCTGAAGGATTATCTCAACTAATCTCTCGACACGTTGACATCGTTTTAGAATAGTGAAAAAGCGAAGGGTACTATGACAGGGATTTTAACAATGCCTAATATTTCAGTGTAAATATTCCAACTGTGGTGTGAAGACTTGGTCAACTTTTGTGTACGCGGGTTACACAAAATAAAGTCCTTGTATGGATTTTAAAAGTTGAATTGGTGGATTATGTGATTAGTACTTAATACATGTATCTCTATGACTAGTACTTAATACATGCATCTCTGTGTAAACTTGTGATACCTATAACTATGACCCACAATAGGAGAATACTAGAATGATCCCGTAAGGTAAATTGACAATTACACTTGATATCACGTAATTGTGAATTTACAGGTACGATAAAATTCTAGGAAATTCTATTGTGATGACCTATGAGTATGATATGATAGTTAATTACTATTGACGAAGTGATTTTAATCATCAATTCACCCACCCATTCGTATAATGTTGTGCTACAACAAAAGTGGATTCTCTAATCAGGATATTATTGAGACTATAATCTAGTTTAAGATTTTGGTAAACCCTTTCTTCTGATCCCAATTGATCATTCCATCGTCTCTGGACATAGTCATTTGTATTTTGTGATGGCCTTGCACCATGATCGCATTCATATGTCTTGACTATATTGATTTCTTGATGACATACGTGTTGGTTTTTATTCCTAAAAAAAGTTATGCTCCGTATCTAAAATCTTGATGATCATATCATTAGGATAAATTATGTACAAATTCTTTTGCGGATTGGGATAGTACAGTTGACTCTGGTAGATGCATCAAAGGGTTTTGAGCATAAAGGACAATACCATATTTTTGTTAGAAAAACTGTCTCCTTTGGAATTTAAGCGTGAGTAGGACATTCCTATTTGTTATACCCAAGATTGAGGCTACACTTGAATGAGTTAGTTCCTTTCGAAAGCATAATGACTTCTTCGCTTAATATCCCAATCTGACACTTCCCTTACGCGCCTCTTGTATAATAAGTAACTTTATCTTTATATGTGTGTGACACCTAAATGTGGTGTAACGACTAAAATAAAGACAAGTATGCATCGTAGCTCTAGTCGAAATTCTAATACACCCGTTATAAACACGCGAACTCAAATCTACAGGTAAAGAACTAACTGCGCTATTAACTCGACAATCACTAAACCACTTTTATGATTTGAGGCACTTTGGAGATTTTGAGTGTACTATCATGGCTGGCATGTTCGCAGTTGCCCACTAAGCTCCAAAAATTATACGTACGCGCAAAATTTTGTTAACCTCCATGTTTCATATTCTATATAATGGACAAAAGATAAGTTATCGTCAACCGATCAATTTTCCATAAAGATTACATGACGATAATGCTATTTTCACAATATAGAATGTATTATCGGCTTGAAAATGTTATTTGCAGAATTAAGCGAAGAGTGATTTTCTCAATTTGGCAGGCCCATCACTACTGAGAACGATGACGAATATAATCACACCCTTAAAACTCCAAAATCTTGAATCATACCAAACTATCATCTAGTAAAAACTTGCAACTCAGTTCTCATAATGGAAACGTCGACCCCAATTCGACGTAAAGTAAAGATTTTGCGAGATTGAGCCTTCAAGCAAAAATGTATCCATCCTAAATTTTCTTTAAAAGGAAATTTCAATACCCTTGACCTCTTTAAGATCAAATAAAAAAAATTGTTGGGACTAGAGAACCTAGTTATCGGAATAATGTTTATTCTAAATGCATACGATAACAATTAGGATCATCACCGTATTGTGTTGCATACTACTGGATTTGAAATGACACATGGTCATTTTAATAATCCTTGGATGTAATACATTCATGTTTTGTTCACTCTGTACTTTTAGACCTTACCCACAAACTGAAATTTCACTCGATTTATCAATTACCCTGAGCAATAAATGCACGATCTTTCGTCTAGAATTCGTCACCTATGATTTCGTTACCTTCTTCCTTTAGTAATGATAACTAACACGCAGTTAGTACTAATATCGTTACTTGGTAGCAAGGTTTCGTAGCATAGAATTATAATTAACATTTCTCTTCGTTAATTCGAGACGAACCTCCTTGGTGCTCACAACACTCAAGTTCCTAAATAGGATTGAATAGTTTGACCTTAAACATATTATCTTGATTACATTCCAACCTAAATTTAGATCATTAGTTACATGACACGCGTCATGGATATCCATACTAATGCTCAGTCTTATTCGTATGATACACTAGTTTTGCTATGTTTAATGAATCGAACACTCGTTAATTTGGTATCTTACAATGAATAAGTTGGTCTAATGTAAAGGGACCCCATCTTTGTTCCTATTAACCACCATTGAATTTACTTTTTCAGTTGTATTGCGTATATACACAAAATTTTGTCATTCTCCTTATATAACATCATAGCATTACCACTTCAACAAATAATGATGGTTATTGTTGTCAGCAGCGGATCAACTTCTTATTTTTTCTACACCTACTCGCAATTAAATATGAGTATAGTCTCGTAAGACTTAGGCTCGAACACAAAAATAAGTGTGATTTACTAATGTTCAACGGCAGGTCGACCTATTCCTTAGCTAGAGAAACATTAAGTAATATGGAACGATGTGTTATCAGTGCAATTTTCAAAGTTATATTGAGACTTCTACTTCTTAGGAAGTTACGTAATCGAAGAATCTTACTCCGAAATATTTTGTAGTAACAAATCGTCATTGTGAAAATTTGAGCACTCTAATGAAAATGTGTGCTTGGTGTGCTTAGATAGAAATAATATATATATATATATATAAGCACAAGCAATCGTATGTTAAAGGGTATTATACAATACTTTTGACACTAGATATTAAATCTTAATCGGATGCTTGTATTTTGAAGTCATATTAAGTTATACCTGGTACTTATGCTATAACAAAGTATGATAGTAGTTCACACAACTCCATGTAATCAGTTGATCACGTATACCATTCCCTGGTAAAGTATATATACAATCCATGTTCATAAACACAGTCACGACAAACTATATATAGTCACGCCGAATTGTATATAGCGATGTTGAACTATGTGAAAGATTTATCTTCCATAATTGATCCCGATTGCATTCTTGAAAAACATTAACGAGTAACAACTCCTTATCAAACAAAGTTAGTGTTAAGGTGTTATCCTTTGTATATTCATCAACTTCATATTCTTCGAATACCGTGCAACGTTTGCAACCGGAATATTCTAAGATTTTTAAGTATCTTTGTAGCTACGTCTACAAATTATTTGACCCTATTGTGACATTATTGTTTTCATAATCTAGTTGACTCCAGCGTACAATAATTACCAACCTTTTATGGTAGAGAAATATTAAATGTTTAGGTTCTTCTATATAATGACATTTAGCATTTATGTAATACTGAATGAATGTTTGTGTTTAAAGTGTAATAGATCCCTTAGACTCTAAGAGATAATCTTAGGACAAAATTATTTACGACTCGTCATAAAGAGAAGCAATATAAAGAGAAGGTGTTTGCATAAATCTTTTTTCAAGACGCGAAATGCACATAATTGTAGTAGTCCGTCTGAAGACCGGCTATTATCGTTTTGGAAAAGACTAACTTAGAAGAATGGTAAATATGATGTGGATATCGGCAAGATAAAAATTTCCTCCTCATGCCAAAGACAATATTAACCTTAAAGAACCAGTGCTTAAACTAGAGGCAAGATATGGTTGTTTACTTTGATAGATTTATCAAAGTTTGGGTGTGTGCTTACATAATGAAGTAGAGTATGTGCTTATGCGCAACACAGTTACACTCATAAAGATAACTACTTGGCTTATGATCTGGAATTAATTAAGGATCTTGATAGAAAAACCCATACCATGATAAGTAGCTAACGTTTTCATCTGAGGGAAGATAACCATACGATCAAGAAAAGATATTGTAATTAATACCGACTAAAGATTTTATTCAAATCAGAAACGTGCACCTAGTGACGATAAAGAATTTGAAAAGTTATATAACGGTAAGTTACTTACAAGATAGCAAGTTAAAGCGAAGCATTAGAATGTTATATCCTCTATGCACAGTCAAATCTCGAGGACGAGATTCAAATAAGATGGGGAGAATGTGATACCCGGCAAAATAAAAAGTATTATTATATTCCATAAACGAGATTGAGACATGTTTAGGCCGGATTAAGTGAAGAATAAGACCCATAAGTTAAATATAGTATTTTGAGCTAAGAATGAATGGAATATATACATTGTAAAACATGTGAGAAGTGAGACGGAATAAAGAAATTCCGGTGATGAATAACGGAGAAACGAACGTTTTCGGTTAAACGTGTGAAAATTCAACCCGACATTCGAGAAAGTGTCCAGGGGTGAGTCCATTTGAATATTTTAGAGGATCGAAAACCGAGAACGCAGGCGAAAACGTGGCTCAATTCTGAGTTATAACGAAGCGGGGAAATGCAAATTAGTAGTTTTGAACACGGTCGTTAAAGCACATGTACCGATGAGCTTGTAAAAGTTGATATTATCTCCGTATTTGAGGTTTATTATTTAGATAAAGTAAGTCAAATAGACACCATAAGTTTGGATGAGTTGTTTTTGGGAAAAACAATACTAGTTTTATTAAGTTAGGAATAACACGGAACCGACATTGGGTAACAATCATCAATAACTTATTAACGGAAATAATAAGTTAACGAGACAAAATTAAGTCGATAACGGAAGAAGAATAAGTATTTTGATGAAATGTATTTGGAAAATACAACGTCACTTGTAGTAGCGGGTTCGTTGGAGCGAGAAACCAAAATGCCATCGAAAAACTCGTTTAAAACCGGCACCTATATAATTCTCTCATTATTAACACAAAATTCTACATTATTAGAGAGAGAGAGAGAGAGAGAGAGTAGAGAGAGGCTAGAGGATTCCGGCAAGGTGGCCGGCGGTGGTTCGCGGCGGCCGGAGGTGGTCCGACGCGGTTGTCCGTCTTCTACCCGGAACCATTTTTCGACATCCCGAACGCAATGGTAAGCTCTGTTTGTCCTAAATCTGAGCTTAAGTTCGTTAAAAACCCGTTTTAAAATCTGGACAGAGATTGGTCTATAACTAAAGATCTAACGGTCCGATCATCTTGATATTTTTACAGAGGGTTCATAACCCATAAAAAATAATTTTGTACGGTGAAGTTGAGGATCGGAGTTGATTAAGATGGGTTTCTAAACCCGTTTTAATGTTCAGCTCGCTGGGCGGATTTTGAAAACACAGCTCTAAAGAAATGTAGATTCCCGGAGATCTGACCATCGGTTCAAACTGAAATTTTCGGTGAACCTTTCTAACATATATATCTATCATTACACCGAAGGAATCGATGATCAGATGTTTTTATGGTGAGTTATAAGCTCCGTAAGTTACTGGTCAGATCATAGAACGAAAATAGCTTCTTAAAACGAGTTGCATGTAGGTTTTGAGGTGTCGTACGGACGATCCGAGACCGGAGAAACGTTCGTAATGCAAAAACGAATGCGTTGATATATCCGAATCGCATTGCATGCGGTTTTTGAGTAGATTTCTAGACTCGGACCGTATACGAGGAGGTATATCTTTTATATATTTAAGTGTTGGAAAAGATAGCTAACGAGAGACTAATATAAAAATTGTTATCGGAAATGATATCGGAAATAACTTGGACAATGAAATTCTTGTTAATAATTATTAGAAAACCGTTAGTTAATATCGAGTGTTAAAAACGGTACAATCGAGACTTTGACGATTTCGTGTAAATTTATGATATAAAAAATATATATACGATATTTGGACAAAAATATTTTATTTAGATAATAGGTTAATAAAAAGATTATTTTATTTTACAATAAATATATATACTTTTTATTAAATAACATTCAAGTTTAGTTTAAAGAAATTAGTTTTACAACGATTGTTTGAAACTATTATAAGTTGTTTATAATTATATGACATTTTTGAACATTCGATTCGGTTACGATTTTCTAAAACAATAAAAGTTCGTAATTTAATCATTTCAATTATTATAAATGAAACGCGTGAGGATAAACGAGTTAAGTTAGGATATGTTCCTATTTGATTATGTGTTTATGTGTTAATATATTTTGTATCAAACATAGGAATACAGTTATCATTAGATAACTGTTATTAAGTCTTGCATCAATTGGTTGTGTGTCATCTCGCATGTGTTAATTGTGCCGAAACAAAGGTGAGTTTCTCAGAAATCCCCACCATTTTAATTGTTTTAAATGATTTATAAATGTTTTTGGGGGGAAACACGTTTGTGTCAAAACACATTTTATTTTAACAATTGTGGTATTGTAAGGACTTTAAACTGACGAAATAAGTGAATATGGTTGGGCTGATGAGACGGTGGTTCCGCAGCTCTTATAATCATTAACTTGTGAAAGGCATAGAAATATTGATAGATCTATCGGGTGACGGCTTGCCTGCCGACCAGTCGCTCTGGTTAAATGTTGGGGGCAAATATTTTGATTTATTGTACGCTTTGATTATAGGTTTAGTAGTATTACATTTGTTATATTCCTTGCTAGTCCATAACTATCACAAATTGTTGAAGAATAAAATGTTAGATTTTGAGAACTATCGTTGTGAGACGAAAAGTGTCCATTTGGTTTGTCATTGAGGTGACCATATGATTTTTTTAAACAACTTTCGCGTAAGTTGGCCTTGGTCCAGTGGGGTCAAGGTAAAACATTAACTTTGATTCAGTATGAGCAAAGAAATTTTGAGATAAATAAAGTGGGACTTTGTAAAACGACACTTTCGTTAAGCGAAAGGGGTCTAATGGATTTCGTGGGACAAAGACTGGTTTTGATGTGACTTTTGGTTTCATGTCAATAAGGACGAATAAATATTTTAACAACATTTTCACAAATGAATTTTGCTTTTAAATATTGTTACGACTGTAAAGTCGTTAATGCTATTTTTGCTATTTCAACGAACGTTGGCTTCGGGCCGTATGGGCGGAGTGGTATTTATGAAACCAAAAAAAGTTTTGTTTCAAAATATAAGTTTTTAACCTTGAGAACTCACTAACCATTGTGTTGACGTGTATTTTAAACGTGTTTTTCAGGTAAATGAAAAGCGGATGCTTCGTGGAGATGATGTGGGAAAACGGGTGTAATACCTGAATGTTGGACTTGTATTTTAAATAAATCGTTTACTCTGACACGTTCGATTTATGATGTTTTATAATAAATAAAAGTACAACTTGTATGTGAATATGTTGTGCTTAAATATTGATGGCTAAATGGCGTATGTCACCGTCCAAATTAGTTAATTAAGTCTTCCGTTGTTAAGTTAAGATTTTTAGGGTGTGACAATTACCAACACCCCCGATATATGGGCATGGTAGAATGATCCTTCAGGTAAGTTTTCGGTGGACTCCTTTTTAATGCTTCGAGAGTTACGTTACCATTTGGTGCCAAAGAAGAATAAATATTTTTGCTTGGAAAGCATAAACGGATAGGTTGCCGACTTTATCGTATAGGAACATTCAAGTGGGCGTTGTTTTGTAAAATGTGTGGAGAATATGAAGAAACCAGTAATCATTTGTTTACTTTATGTTCTGTTGCCACCTTAATTGGGCAATTTGTGAATAACTGGTGTAGGATCTCCCCCATCTATACTCACTCGATAAGAGATTTGCTATTGTTGCATAACTTTTCTAATTTCGGTAACCTGGATAACAAGGTACTTCACGGTATCATTCTCACGGCCAGTGGCGAAGATTGGACGAGTTCATCGGGTGTGTGTGGGGGGGGGGACTCAAAATGCATTATAAACATCATAAAATAGGAGGTGGACTCAAATTTTCGGTCCAAAACGGGTAAATTTACACTAAGTAAGCTTCGTCCCTGCTCACGGCGTGTTAGTTAATTTGGAAAGCAAGGAATGAGATTTCAAATTCTAACGCTCCGGCTAACATTTCAAAAACCATGGAGGTTATAAAGTCTTAAGTCGTTGAGTTTTTTATGGATTAAGAATATATTTGCGTTTAAAAATATTGTTTGGAAAGATTGATGTAATTACATTTTGTAAGATGGTTGTTGTTTTAGCTTTGCTAGTTGGTCTAATGAAATTTGATGTTCCAAAAAAATATATTTATATTTTCTTTAAACTGTGGTATAAAGTTACAAAATCGCAACATCAGGGTTTCATTTAACTTCATCGAGTTCAAATCCTGTATGATCGAATTCGAAACATTCTACTATTGTGGAAATCAAATGCATGTTTAGAAATTAGACATGGAATATGGATGGAAACAGAAAGTTGAAATTGGGCTCGCATAGCCCAAGCATATTTTGTGACGTTGGAACTGGGCTTATAATGAAATTCGGCCTACACCAACATTCTTAATTTATGGGTAAACATGTTTACGGTACGGTTTAACCGGCTTCCATAGAAACTACGACTTTTGAGAAACCAAAACAAATCGTGTAGGTTCGTCAGACCACCTATAACTGGTCCAGTTAAAGCAATCTTAGCCCATATTACTAAGGATTATGATGAGCTTCTAGGTTTAAGATTATATGATAAGCTACAGCTATCTAAGAGATAAGGAACACAGTGAAAAAGTTGTAATAGTATGAATGTATTAAGATTTCACATGGTTACATTTACGATTGTTTATTGATATTAGACTTATTACATCTACATCCATACACTTGTGGCCCCCCTCCGAGGGGGACCTCTACCTGTCACTATATTGGATTATTCAAGTATGATCTTGTGGGTCTTCCAATTGTGTCCGTTATGTACGGATGTTATTTTGTCTTTATGTTGGTCAATGCGACTCCTTTGTTGTTTGGGGTGTTACCACTACATGTCCGAGTATTATAATTGTTTTATTTGTATATGTTTTCTTTTTACTAAAATTAAATGGATAAAATATTTTTCTTTTTCAAAAAACACAACGGATTTGGTTTACCTTGGGTTCTAAACGGAACCGTAAAACCCGGTTTACCTTGGGTTCTAAACAAAGTTCTTATAGAAACGTAATCTTTGTTGCGATCGTATATACTATACAGGACAAGTTGTAGAAGTGGCTGATCAAGAAACACCAAGCAAGTGCAAGTTCAAGCATTGCTAGCAACAACCAGAGATGCGAAGATGGTAAGTAGTGAACCGAAAAACTATTTTCTTCTTTCACTAGTGTGTGTATATATATATGTGTGTGTGTGTTTCTTTGTATACAATAAATATACGTGAAGACTATATCTATCATGCTACTAGAAGGTTTGCGAGTTCTTTTTCTATTGTATTCCTCACTAGTGTTAAGTCTCAACAAATGCAATCACTATACATTATTATCCGCCAAAGATAGCTAGGATGTGCAAATGGAAATGTAGTTTAGTTTGGATAAGATATATAAGGTGTGCCATGCAATGCAATGCAATGTCTGTTACTATATTTTTTAGTAACTTTTAGAATCACATAAGTTTTTAGTAACTTTTAGAATCACATAAGTGACATAAGCATGGGGTGCATTATTAGTATTAATAAATAACGGGAATACAACCATATTATATTGCACATCACGAGCGAGAATGGGAGGTGAAGGTCATGCCTTCCCCGATTCTTTATTCAATACCCTTCTGAAAGCAAATGATGCATGTGTATTAATTATATATGTGGCAAAACCAAAGATGCTTACCACGTATCTCGTGTTCTTCCATATAAGCATGTCCAAGGTTAATAGTAATACATCCAATGTTCTTCTAACGTAAATTATTTCAATAAAAAAATCTCTAATCCATATCCAAACCACCTGTATTGTTTTGTTTTCTCTGAATGTATTAGTTTTTTTTATTTAACTTATAAATTCGTCTTTAACTAGTTTTTTTATTTAACTTTAATTAATTTTCTTTGAATGTATTACGAGACATAACAAACCTTAATTAAGACATAACATACATAATGCACAGGGTCATTTGGGTGCACATTTAAGTACTTACATCGAGTTTAATAAAGAACTATACGGAAAAAAAATAATTTATTTGAGAACACACTATACCAATAAGATAAAAACTAAAATTTGAAGATAGCTGCTCCGCTAGAAGGCTTCGATGCAAACACATAGAGACCGAGATCACACTTGTTGATCACCCCCTTCTCAATCCTAGAATCATAGAATTGCTCCTGCAAACAATTTCAATTCATCAACAATCACAACATTTAAAACATTATCATAAAAATTAAATAAATGAATTAATTGTTTTTACCTTCAAATTTAAAATAAATTGTGGGACGATGTTTTCTTTGACTAAAGCGACCGCACATCCACCCCATCCTGCTCCAGTAAGCCTAGCCCCCAGCGCCCCATTATCTTTACATACTTTAACCAGTTCTTCAAGTTCAGGACAACTGTTTCAAGAATTACATACAGATTAGGTGCCATCAATAACAATGTATTATATAAATATGTATATGTGTGTGCGTGTGTACATGCGTGGATGGTAGATGTATACCTGCACTCAAATAGAACGCTGCAACTATGGTGGCTTTCGTTCATAAGGTCGCCAAGCTTTTTCAACTTTTCCTCCTCACTATAAAAACGTTTCAGAGTAAGAATAATATAAATATGTTTTTTTAATATATATATTAAGTTTATAGAAATACATTACTCACTCAGAATTTGATGATACGGTATCCTTAAAAGCAAATACACGCTTCGCTTCAGAGTACACATGAAAGGCTCTCTGTTAACACATGTAAAAACAGATTATGATTTATTGCTAACAGGTCAAATGGGTCAAATGGGCTAAAGTTAGATATAGAATTACCTGGAATAACTTGTAATGCTTAGCAGCTTTCAGCACATCAAGTGAAGAAGCTGAGCCAGCGAAAATCAAATCCAAGCTTTTTAAAGTAATTTTCTCAATTTCTTCAGCGGTATATGGTTCTTCATTTAGATATTCCTGTATAAAAAAATATAAGATGTAAAATTTGAAATAAAGTATTATTCAATAGGTAGAACAATTAAACATAGAGAGAGATGGCACAATGCAGGTCAAACGGGTTGGGACGCGTCAGCCCAAAACATACTTTGGGTAGAGTTTGACCCACTCGACCCATTTCGGTTTTAGTCCAATACCTTAACAGCAAGGGTTGGGTCAGAAGACCCGTGAGTGCCTGCAAACGCTACACATAAACCTTCTACATCTGAAAGTGTTTTCACTTTTGATATCGCCTCTTCAGGCTCCATTCCAAGTTTTATACCGAGTACAATCTAAAACGTTTAAAAAACGCAACGATATTAGAAAAAGATGATGATAACAATAATATTTTAACATATTACTTTCTATATCATATAAAGCAAGGGTTTTGGACTTACAGAAGCTAAACGGCACTCAACGACTCGATTATTATAGTTTGTTGCTGCAGTTACTGCTTTCTGAGATTCAGCCAATGAATGGGCTATCACAAAAGAGCTGCCAGCTGGCAGTTGCACGTCTGTTGCACAAATCGGGTTGAAGTCTATGAGCTCAGCAAACCCAGTTTTGGCCATAATGGATATTGCCTGTAAAAGTAAGTGTAATTACATAATTATGTAATTAGTAAAAAGAAAATGTAATTAATAGTAATAATAATGTAATATACCTGGTCCATTCCACCAGATTGTGTGCCAATGTGTCTTTCACACTCGCATGTGAGTTGAGCAAGTTCTTTCTGCAATGTAAAAAATAAAATAAGTTTTATCAAATTAATATTTTGCAGGCACTTGAAAATATAAAATAAGCCTTATATTCAACAAGAAAAAAACCTTGGGAAGATTGATATTGTGGGCAGCCATTATAGCAATTGTAGAAGAACACACAAAAGCTGCAGAGCTTGAAAGCCCAGACCCTGTATGGGCAAGAAAGAAGTAAAGTTAAAGCATAAAGGGATTCAATTTTATTTTATTTTAACTGAAGTGAGATATATATTATTTAATTAAATAATATTGACTACAAGATTCCACGAGTATTTGAACAGAATTCTGACCTGTAGGAACTATTCCATCAATCATAACGTCAAGCCCAACTGGTGAACTGATATCCAACCCTTGTGATTTAGCATATTCATGGAAACCTTTGTATCTGCAAAATACAAACCGTAAGTTTCTAGTTCTTGCATATCGATTGTTAGACCATAAGATTACTACGTTAGGTGGCAATAGGCTTATTCATTCATTTAACATTGACAGAACACGATTTGAACACAAACAAATAAAGGGGGGTTTCTTTTTCGTGCTCATTTACAGGCCTAGGTAGCAATTTAAAGCAGGAAAGGAAGTCACCCGCAAATAAAATAATGGCCCCATCGATGATTCTTCAGGTCAATCTCCTGCAATAACATAACAATTTCTTTAAAATCAAAAAAATGCTAATCTTAAGATGTATAAACAATATCTCTGTTTGTTTATTTTTGCAACATAAAAGAGGCGTTTATTTACCTGGTCGGGATCGACAGGATAAGTACACACAGTGTACTTATCATTAACATTTGCAATTGTAAGTAGCTTTTCAGATTCCGCTGTATCCCTTTTCCGAATGGCTACTATCGTGTCTTGCCTAATCGCCATTGGTAAAACCGAATATCCCTCATAGTCAATGTGCTCGCCAATCAAATTCACTCTTCCTAAAATCAATAATAATATTGCATGAGCTTAATGTCACCAAAAGAACATAACAAAACATGAAAAATACTCTACACATGTAAGCAACAAATGTTATAACATAAGAAAGTTTGAGATCCTAAACTATACACAAAAAAAAAATAATAATAATAACATATTCTGCTTTTCTTTTATTTTTGAACTAAAGTTGGCTATTGGTGGCAACAGCAAAGGAAATCTGGTGGACCAAATATCAAGTCATTTGAATGTTGATATAAACATGAAATTGCTTTGATTCTTATTCCTGCTTTTTTAGGATCATCTGATTCTTCCTCCTTTCATGGATCAACTTTTTGTGACAAATCCTTCTACTGGATTTAATAACTCTTTTTTAAAGGCCAATTTTATAAACGGATAAGAAATAAAACTAGTATTAATAATATGACATCAATTAATTCTCTAGTTTTAGTCATTCCAACTCAACTCTTCAACTAAATCCATAGACTCTGAATTCAATATATCAAAATTCTGATAATTCGATTAATTCTATCATCATCCAGTTGGTATCACTAAATCAATCACAAATACTAAGTCCCCTAAAACATTGATTACATCAACAATTAAACAATGTGCAATAAATGTAAAAATAATCGTCAAAACCTGGAGCACGGGCGTAGATTTGGGGAAGATGACCGAATAAGTGTTGGAATTTGGAGTTGAGAACTGAGATTCGAAGTTGAGCTTCTTCGAGTTGTGATCCATCGCCATAAACTTCTTCCAGTTTCGAGTAAACTGGAACCGGAAGATCCTCGTGATTCTTCGCCATTGATTGATTTTTCTTTTGCTGAGAACGAATAATAATAATAATAATAATAATAATAATAATAATAATAATAATAATAATACGGTTGAGTTGAGATGAGTATGGGTTGGAAGGAAGGTAGGATACTTATACCCAAATAATTGTGTAGTTTGTGTTGGATAATAATTACATCTATAATATTTAAATTTAAATAATAAGTTGGAGATTATTACGTATGAGTTTAAAAAGGATAGGAAAGATTAACTTGTTTTTCGGTTAGAATTTGAGTCAAAAAAATTCATCCTCATCTCAATGTCAACACTAACTCACTTCATTGGGAGGGTGTTTATTGTTTTAGAAACAAAGAATTTGAATTACCAAGATGATTGGATAGGAATCGGATAACAATCAAGCCCAAACGAGCTGAACCAGCAGATACGAACCAGCTGTTGATCTGCTGCAGCCCACTTCATTGGGAGGGTGTTTATTGTTTTAGAAACAAAGAATTTGAATTACCAAGATGATTGGATAGGAATCGGATAACAATCAAGCCCAAACGAGCTGAACCAGCAGATACGAACCAGCTGTTGATCTGCTGCAGCCCATAAACGCAGCTGCAGCAGCAAAAATGCAACTGATGCAGACCTACAGATCGCGTTACGCGGCGGAGTGAGCTGCCAGCTTTCACATATTGTTTTGTACTTACCGAAATTGCGTTTTTAAGCCGAAATACATGTTTTTAAGGAGTTTTAACATGTTTAAACATCAAAACAATATAATATAAACTAAATAACATAAACTACTAATAAAAACTTGATTTCATAAATAAGAATCCGAATACGAGTTGAGTTTATATAAATAACATGTTATTAATTTTTTTTATTTTACCCCATGAATAGAAGCTATCATCCCTCACGGGAAGCCTACTCATAACCTAATTCCAACATTCCATTTATGACCTTATCGTAGTATTGATTGTTACATTTCATCCACATCTCTCTTACTATTCATGGTCTTAGTATTTTAAAAGAAAAAAAAATGATTTTTAGTTTTTTACATGGAAAGTTTTTATTGATACACATAAAATGTATGCTTACACGTTGATCTAAAAACATTCATCTAAATGAACGTAAATAAATGAACGATGAATGCAAACGATGCTTTGTGAATGTCCGTTTGTTTAATTTTAACATGTCAAATAAACTTAACAATCGTACAAACAATGCACATTTATGAATGTTCATGTACAAAATAACGTAATAAACGAACGATGAAAATGAACATACGCTTTATTACTCCTTCAATTCAATAATCAATTACCCAAAGTTTGGTTCTAAAATTTGATTAGGTGATGAATTGATGCATGACTTAACAATTAGTAACCTAACATAAACCAATCAGTATGTACTTAAATGAACAAATATAAGTAAATAAATCAACAAATGACGTATATGTTCTTGTTCAACCGGTTGATTAAATGAACGAAACTTTTTATTTTCATATTTGTTATTAACTAAACAAACATAAACTTATTCTCATCAATTGATTTTCTAAACATTGGGTCCCATTTGTGTAACCCTGATTTTAGGGTCTAATTTTTTTATAAAAGATCAACTTGTATGGGCTTTCAAGGTGACCAAAGTTCTCTAACAGAAAATAATAACAATGGTTATTTCAATATATAAGTAAAAGAAATTACAATAATTACTTACTAAACCATAAAAACACACACACACACATATGGAGTGTAGGAAACGTTGGTATAACATTTCTAGTTTAAAACGCGGAGTGAACGCCAAACCATAAGGCGACTAAATATTGAATGCAATATTATATGTATTACTATCAATAATTAAGATAGAGTATATTGTTGTGGTCACCTGGGTACAACTTCAAATATTAACGAGTTAGCTAATATAAGCGACCGTCACCTATACATGTATTAGCGATGACCACACATGCAAAACAGTATAATATTAAGTTTACGGTTATTTGTCTAATATGAATATTTCCTATCAGTATGAATATTAATTATACGTTGTGTTATGTTAGATCAAGAACGTGGTACAAGGCGTGACAGCTTGTAAAGCCAATTATGTGAATATACATGTATGAATGTGCGGTACGCCTAACCGCATTTGACACAAGAAATAAATAAATATATATGAGTATATATCTATTTGTCATTGAATGATTGCTATTACTAGACAATTATTTCATTAAACCATAACAGTAAATTATAAAACTTATAAATGAGACGCCTAGAGATGACATGATTTAACGACGCGACATATTACGTGGAACGAATAAAATATTATACTCACACTTAACTTTAGTTGGGATGATACGTGCGAATATTATTAACATTTATCACTAAAAATAATATATAATATTTATCGCCTCTAGAGTGTTGCGTTAAACAAGTAAACGAGTTTGTATCCATGAGATATCCTATCCTAGTTAACCTCATCTACTATACTAAATTATATAAATGAACCCATAACTCTAGTCACTAAATAATCCACAGTTCTAAATTATAAATATCTATAATTTTACAAAGTGCATTATAAGAATGAAACATGACCAACATAAAAGATAAAAGTCCAAAACTAATCCAATAACTTCCTGATCTTATTCTGTTTATTTTCTTTGAGTAAATATTCACTAAATCCTAGAAATCTCTGCACAATCTAACTTTGTGTAAATATTCATGCTCTAACAGAAGACATGGCTACGATGAAGGAGTCAAATGCTGCCACATCTTTGCCAGCAACGACAGATGGCGAGAATACAAAGTTGCGATCAGCAGGAGGAGATGGGCGGAACAAGGGTCTAAGTTACATACAAACCCGGTTTTGGTTTAAATCGACTTTTGAGGACTAGTTTTGGGCGTTACAACCCGGTTTTGTCCCGACCAAGGAGCAGTGGCGGTGGTGACATCAGAAAAGATAACTCGTTTTCCGGTAGCTGGGGATGGCGACTCTTGGTGGTCAACTTGAGGGACGACAACAATCGAGTGTCAGGCAGGGTCGGCCCAAGGGTGTGGCAGGGTAGTCGACGGCCACAGGCCCGACACCCCGCTAGGCTCGAATTATATTTTTTTTAAATAAAAGTTATAAGTAATTTTATGGAAAACAATATGTATAATCAATGTTTTAACATAATTACATAAACACTAGCTTGGTCTAGTGGCAAAGAGGTATGACATCTAACCAAGAGGGGGTTCTAGTCTTATTTGATTGAGACATTTTTAAGTTTACTTTTATACAAAATTTTTTTACACAACTCAAATCATAACCAAGTAAGCCAACTTAAATTTTAAATTGTTTAAACCTAACAAAATATTCCTTTTATTTAAGGCCACAAAAAAATTTCGCCTTCGGCTAAAAGAAGTTTCCGTCTTCTCGGAGCCAGCCCTGGTGTCAGGCCTCAAATCTGAACGTGAGTGAGGTATAAGTGAACGATTAATTATTTCTTAACTCATATTTAAATCGGACTAACCCGTTAAATCGTTGATCTCTCATTAAAACAAACCAAACTAACTTAAACTAATATAACCCGACAAGTAAATAATAATAAATGTCAGCAACTTATATTGGATTAATGAACCGGATATTTGACAAGTTGCTAAAACCGAATATTTATTAGTTGATAGAAATCGGGTTATAATTAGTTTGTTCTTTTTAGAACTAAGGTATGTACAGTTGCTAATATTGTCTTTAGAATATGAATGCATGGTTAATTATTTGAACATTGAGATGATTAATAAAACCCAAAGTGACCACTTTACATGTTTAGGTTTATGAATATGCGACTTATATGGTTCATGTATATTTAGCTACGCGTGTTATGTGTAATAATAATAATAATAATAATAATAATAATAATAATAGATAAGATAAGATAAACCGACATTTGTATAATCATGAACAAATCTTATCCGTTTAATTGATAGATTCGGATATATAAGGAGTCTTGGCAAAACCGATATTTGAGTTGATGATTATATTGGGAAATTTAATTAGTGGGTAAAACAGGATACTTAGATAGTTTAATAAAATCGGAACATATACTTGTAATACATATTATGAATTGAATAACCATAGAGCATGATTGTTTTTTTTTGTACAAGATTGTAGAGCTACATCATACATGCATTATATGTTACAACTAATTGTTGATAACGTGTGAAAGCCTGGGTGACTATATGAGTATAAAACATGCTTATGGGTAAAATACATAACGCAAAACTACGAGAAGGTGAGTTGGGAACTCGAGTGTGGCTCTCCTTTCATTGATGTAAAGAACCGATACTGTCTAACCACACACATGCATGATTCGGGACATCACAAATTACTAATTAATACTATTAGAACATTATCTTAGCGGACCGTTACATTTACTGGATTTACTATTAGTCAATTATTTTGATGAGCAACGGTTCTTAACATATTGATCGTCCAATAAACATGTTATAATTAATATGATTGCATTGCCTTGTTTTGCAAAAAACGACCATAAAACGAGATTTACGGTTAAACGGACATGAACCAAACAAAGAGTTTATGAGTTTTATAAATTATAAAAAAATAGAAACTTTTTATAATCTTCAGTAAGTTATTTATTATATAACTTACATTTTAGTTATATATTATTTTTGTAACAAATGGTTACGTTACTAGTCTTAAAGTTGTTACGTTTTGCCATTTAAACAAAGTAGGGGAACTAAAACCGTACATTTGAAACTTGATAGAATTTACAGATCTTATAATATAATATTTTTTGTATATTATTTGCTAATTATGAATGTGGATTCATCAAAGTAAAGATTTTAAGTCATGTAAATGTAGTTATAAGTCGATATGCTTAAAACCGACAATACCGCTAGTAACCACTATTGTCGCCCATTTAGAAAACTAAGTTATGTTTTTTATTATAGGAAAAAACATTAGAATTATTTATGTTAATAGTTGTGATCGTACGATATCCGAAACATGATGTGATCCCGAGCTTACTAAAAATGACAACTTTGTCTAAACTCGACAGAGTTACGAATTACGATGTTTGCTTGTTGCACGTGAATTATATGATATAATATGTGATACTAATGCTGTAATTATATGTATGTGTGAACTTTCCTAAAAAGGAAACTTTATTTGGCTAGAACATAAATAATATGTTGATCAACACTTCGGGCTTACAAATACATAATCGTAGGAGATGTTATAAAAACCTATATTAGTTTAATGAAGTGTAATTAAATAATATAAGAAAATGAAACTAAATTACTAAACAACCGACAATAAGACGTAACACCTTAAACATACTAGAAGAGTTCAATCGAATGACAACACCAATAACAAATATTACATTACTGTTGGTGCAATTTGTGACCGTTGCTATGCAATTCTGACCAGCGGAGATGAAGTGGTGAAGTTAGAACAACTTCACCATAGGCGAAGTTAGAACAACTCCGCCATTGGCGAAGTTAGGATAACTTCGCCTACAGGCCAAAGCCCAAGCACGCGAAGTTGATTTATCCATATATATGTGTGTCTTGTTTAGGGTTTAGGATCCAGAAAAAGTGAGTTTGTTTTGTGTAGTTGTCATTGTCTAGAGAGACACAGAGAGGCAGATTCGTGTGGGACGGCCCGAGGTAGAGCTCACCTCGGGTCGGCCCTGTTTTTGTTTATGTTCGGTATGTAACGTGTTATGGTTATTATCTAAAGGATCTGCAGATTCGATTATTCCATTCGTGTGTTTATTCGTGTATTTGTTTGTGTGTAATCGTGTTCTTCGTCTTCTACACCATAAACGGACTCCTAGACATCGTGCGGATCTCGTATCGATCAGCGACGCCCCTGGGGGACTTACAAGTGGTATCATAGCCTTAGGATCTTATGCTATGGTTCGAGATCTGCGTTTTGGTGTTTCTGGCTCGTTTCTGATATGTTTTTGGATGAACAGTCGTTTTGGCGAAGTTATCGATCGATTTTTAGGGTTTTGGCGAAGTTAAGGTTTTGGCGAAGTTATTGGCTGGCGAAGTTATCCAGTGGTGAAGTTATGGGCTGGTGAACTTATCAGCTGGTGAAGTTAACAGGTGGTGAAGTTATCAGCTGGTGAAGTTATCAGCTGGTGAAGTTATCAGTTGGTGAAGTTAAAGAGAGGTGAAGTTAAAAGGTGAAGTTATTTGGCGAAGTTGACTTTTTGGCGAAGTTGACTTTTGGCGGAAAAAAAATTAAAAAAAAAAAATATTTGATTAGAGTTTTCGTCTGTATGGCCAGGTGTACACGATTATTGTGAGACCGAAAGTGTTGTTCCGACAACGAGTGAAACTTGGTATCTCTTGGTCTTACGTGTGAACAAATACGGGTCAACTCTGGATATGGAGTTGAAGTTGCGAATGGGATATTGATTGAAACTGGATATTGACACATGTTTGGTTATTTGGGTGTTTTTGGGCCAAGAAATGATTATTGTTCGAGGTTGACCAACTGAAGAAAGTCAGATTTTTCGGGTTTTCCTCATTATTGGATCGTGGTCAAAGCTTATTATTTATGTTATTTTCAAGGCGTTCGAGAATTGGATATTGAAAACGTGGGATATGAGCATCCGGGATGCTTATTTATTAAGGTGAAAATTTTGGAACAAGTTGGATTTAATCGGGAATTAAGTTGTTTAAGTTCTGATCGTTATCCCTGGTGATTGAAGATGCTTCGGATTTATTAATGGTCATGTGTGTTAGATTCTGTCAAGGTGGTTTTGTGATGAAACTGATCACTTGATGTTGAGTAGTTGAAGATTGAACCTTATCTTACTATGTAATTCCGACTAGTTGGGTGAAGTTGTGGAGGGAGCACAACTTCACGTGTTGGTGAAGTTAGGAACAACTTCACGTGTTGGTTGAGATGATCGATTAGGCACGGGGATACAGGTCAAAGATCTCGATCGATATAGTTCGGAGGAGCTTACACTGAAGGGGAGATCTGATATGGAAGACGTCGGGTGATTGGTAGATTTGTGGAGCTACAAGACAGTTTCAGACACGGCTGGTTGAAGATAGGATGGATGTTGCATGTATATGTGAAGTTCAAGTTTAAAGATCATAGTGCAATCGAGTCCTACCAGAAGAAGAAAACAGAAGATCATCAGTTAAGGGGGTGTCTGTTGGTGCATGTTTTGTAACAGATGGTCTTTTGTGTTTGTTAGAATTGAGAGCAACGGTCAAAAGGGAGTCTGTTGGTGCATTTTGTGACCGTCGCTATGCAATTTTGACCAGCGAAGATGAAGTGGTGAAGTTAGAACAACTTCACCATAGGCGAAGTTAGAACAACTTCGCCATTGGCGAAGTTAGGATAACTTCGCCTACAGGCCCAAGCCCAAGCGCGCGAAGTTGGTTTATCTATATATATGTGTGTCTTGTTTAGGGTTTAGGATCCAGAAAAAGTGAGTGTGTTTTGTGTAGTTGTCATTGTCTAGAGAGACACAGAGAGGGAGATTCGTGTGGGACGGCCCGAGGTAGAGCTCACCTCGGGTCGGCCGTGTTTTTGTTTATGTTCGGTATGCAACGTGTTATGGTTATTATATAAAGGATCTGCAGATTCGATTATTCCATTCGTGTGTTTATTCGTGTATTTGTTTGTGTGTAATCGTGTTCTTCGTCTTCTACACCATAAACGGGTCTAGGAGGATTCCGCACTACTAGACATCGTGCGGATCTCGTATCGATCAGCGACGCCCCGGGGGGACGTACAAGTGGTATCAGAGCCTTAGGATCTTATGCTATGGTTCGAGATCTGCGTTTTGGTGTTTCTGGCTCGTTTCTGATATGTTTTTGGATGAACAGCCGTTTTGGCGAAGTTATCGATCGATTTTTAGGGTTTTGGCGAAGTTAGTAGGTGGTGAAGTTAAAGTCAGGCGAAGTTATAGCCAGGCGAAGTTAAAGCCAGGTGAAGTTAATGAGTGACGAAGTTATCTGGTGGTGAAGTTAGCAGGTGGTGAAGTTAACAGGTGGTGAAGTTATCAGCTGGTGAAGTTAAGGAGGGGTGAAGTTATCAGGTGAAGTTAACGGGTGAAGTTATCAGGTGAAATTAACAATATGTTTTCCTTTTTCCTCCTACGTTCAATATACGGTATTCCAAAAAAAAAGGAATTAAAAAAAATCAAAAAAAAAAATCAAAAAATATTTGGAGTTTTTGTCCGAATGGTCGGGTTTACACGATTATTGGGAGACCGAAAACATTGTTCCGACAACGAGTGAAACTTGATATCTCTCGGTCTTACGTGTGAACAAATACGGGTCAACTCTGGATTTGGAGTTGAAGTTGCGAATGGGATATTGATTGAAACTGGATATTGACACATATTTGGTTATTTGGGTGTTTTTGGGCCAAGAAATAGTTATTGTTCTAGGTTGACCAACTGAAGAAAGTCAGATTTTGTTCGGGTTTTCGTCATTACTGGATTGCAGTCAGAGCATATTATTTATGTTATTTTCAAGGCGTTCGAGAATTGGATCCTGAAAACGTGGGATACGAGCATCTGGGATGCATATTTATTAAGGTGAAAATTTTGAAACAAGTTGGATTTAATCGGGAATTAAATTTTTTATGTTCTTGATCGTTATCCCTGGTGATTGAAGATGCTTCGGATTTATTAATGGTCATGTGTGTTAGATTCTGTCAATGTGGTTTTGTGATGAAACTGATCACTTGATGTTGAGTAGTTGAAGATTGAACCTTATCTTACTATGCAATTCCGACTAGTTGGGTGAAGTTGTGGAGGGAGCACAACTTCACGTGTTGGTGAAGTTAGGAACAACTTCACTTGTTGGTTGAGATGATCTATTAGGCACGGGGATGCAGGTCAAAGATCTCGATCGATATAGTTCGGAGGAGCTTACACTGAAGGGGAGATCTGATATGGAAGACGCCGGGTGATTGGTAGATTTGTGAAGCTACAAGACAGTTTCAGACACGGCTGGTTGAAGACATGATGGATGTTGCATGTATATGTGAAGTTCAAGTTTGAAGATCACAGTGCAATCGAGTCCTACAAGAAGAAGAAAACAGAAGATCATCAGTTAAGGGGGAGTCTGTTGGTGCATGTTTTGTAACAGATGATCTTTTGTGTTTGTTAGAATTGAGAGCAACGGTCAAAGGGGAGTCTGTTGGTGCATTTTGTGACCGTCTCTATGCAATTCTGACCAGCGGAGACGAAGTGGTGAAGTTAGAACAACTTCACCATAGGCGAAGTTAGAACAACTTCGCCATTGGCGAAGTTAGGACAACTTCTCCTACAGGCCCAAGCCCAAGCCCGCGAAGTTGGTTTATCTATATATATGTGTGTCTTGTTTAGAGTTTAGTATCCAGAAAAGTGAGAGTATTTGTGTAGCTGTCATTGTTTAGAGAGAGTAAGAGAAAGGGGGAATCGTGTGGGCAGACCCGAGGTAGAGCTCACCTCGGGTCGGCCGTGTTTTTGTTTATGTTCGGTATGTAACGTGTTATGGTTATTATATAAAGCGGTCTGCAGAATTACAATTACTTATTGTTACACACATACTAGGCTTACTTGGTGGTATCTAACATTGTTGTAAGCTCATAGATTATCATTCATTTACACATATTGCATATAGACCGTGGTGAGTTTCGTGCTACCCTTTTTATGTAAACTTTTTGGGCTGGATACATGCTGTGAACTGTTTTACTGGTGGTGTGACGTTTATCAATAATTATTTTCTGCCATGGTTTTTGTCCCACTTTAAATTACACAATCATTAACTTAGGGAGCGAGTCTATGACTCGTATGGATAGTACTATTTGGGAGACCCCCACGCACAGTGACCTTATGTCGGGTAAACCACACCGAGGTATGTGGATCGTTGCGGCATATGACCTAAACGTTTGAATTATTGCTTGGCAGAATAATAATCGAGGACAGGTGACGTTCGGTTGTAAGTCGAGGGGAGGCTTATGATCGAATGCAGGCTTGATTGATGTGCACCATGCTTTATAGTTACATACACGTAAACTTGTGTGCTTTTATGAATTAACTCTTTTATGTGTATGTTAGCTAAACTCACGAACTCACCAACTTTTTAGTTAACACTTATTAGCATGTATTCAGGTACTATGTGGATAGCAATTTGGATTAGCGATGTAATGAGAATGCCTAAGGATAGTGGCGTATGCCGAACACGAACAATGAAGATTAGATGCCAAGAAAATTAGTAGAACCTAACACGGGATTGCAACAGTGTCAGAGATGAGATCATTATGTAGTTACACCTTGTCTTAAATACATAGTACAAACATTGTAACTTATTTTAATCAATAATATCCCGCTGCTTACATTTGATACAAATTTATCCAAAAAAAACTCCCAAACCCCATGGTAGGGTGTGACAATTTGGAGCACTATCCCATTAGTTCCCGAGAATGTATCTTTATAGTTTAATAAAACATTTGAAATTGTATTTACATTTTTATCCTAACTTGCTTGTTATTAAATTTAAAAACTCATGTTGGAAGCTTGCGTGTGACAAATAGTTCGATGAAGAAATGTTTTTTTCCCGCTTCATGTGCAAAAGAAAGAGAAAAAAAACTCGATTAAACAAGAAAGTTGTAAACAAACTTAGCGAACACGGAAGAAGTATGTTCGTGTTTGTTTATTTTACTTTAACTGAACAAACGATTAAACACAATCAATTAAACAAATGGAGTTTTCTTGTACGTGTTTGTTTATGTTCATTCGTTAATAATATAAATGAATGGTTCATGAAGGTGTTGAACATAGATGAACGAACACAAGTGAGCTAAACCAATTAAAAAAAAGGTGAATAACAATGTGTTAGGCTTTAGTGTAAGAATAAACATAGTAACATATTTATTTATATATGACCACTAAGTTATTAACCCGTGTACGACACGGGTGGAAATAACAAAATCGTATAAAAACACGTGTAATTTAAAACCACAACATACGCTATACACAATATTTCTGAAATATATATTCCTTTTTAAACTATACATAAAGTTAACTATTTTTAAATCAAAAAGCTTTTTGAAACGACATCGCCCGTATTAAAGTTAGTTATTATTTTATTAAACTAAACTCCCTAAAAATAGAAAAGTAATTTGTAATAAAACTACTATAAGGCTAAGGGTAATGAGGCTTGGTTGAGCCCCAAGTGATCCAATAAAAACCCGACACGTAGGCGATGCCATGACACTAGATCAAGCCTCTCAACCAAGCCCCATATGGTATAGTGGGGCTTGATTGATCCACCCCCTACTTTTTAATCCACCTCATGCTCAAATAATTGTTCAAGCCCCGTGGTCCGGACCACTTGGGTCGTCCGCGCCCCGCTTCACTTGTGTGGTGTAGTGGTGTGCGCGAACCACCTAGGCAGCCACCTGGATCACGCCCCCTTATTCACCCCCCACTACCCTTAAGTGAGGAATATATGGTATCACCATTAAGTGTAAAGTTTTTGGTTGTAAGAGCATATATATTAGGCATTTTTTTGTTTTAATTTTTGAAGTAACAAAGTTTGACTTTAACATCAATGTTTAACTTATCTATTGGATAGATAATACTTATATTGGAACTAAATTTATCAACAATTATCTCCAAGTCTCCAACGCATTTGTACTTTCCAACCACTACATTGAATCCACATAGCTCGCGTAAATATGTTCGTCAGTGCCAACGGTCGTATATAATAAGAATCAGAGGGCCGCACATACACTGTTGATGAGTCAAAAACAAACTATGACCTGTATATTTGACTTTCAAAACAAAGAAATATAATGTTTGTGACAAGAATTCGCATTGAGAAAATTAATATTTGGAAAAACGTGTCATTAAACATATAACTCAAAATTAGGAGTTAACTAATTTCAAACTTCCGAGATTTGAATTACTAAGTCAACATAATAAATTGTGATTATAAAAAATTAAGAAACTAAACTCAAAATTAAGAAACAACAATTAAATTAAAACGCTAATAAAATGTGATTGTGCTCAATTAATTATCTAACATTTTTGATCATAATGAGTTGCCTTGTTACTCATATAATAATATGATAATTTAATTTTCTAAATTTTAATTATTAAGTCAACATAATATATATTGAGCAAGAAAAATAGGGAAACTCATTTCAAAATTTGGAAGCAACAAATCAAATGAAATTAAGTTAGAAAATGAATACAACGGAAATTTATTAAATCAAATTATATTAAATAGTTAATAAATTAAAGTATACACAAAAGAAAAAAAAACATATATAACTATTGGTTTAATTACATAAACAAACATATGCCAAAACTCTACCTGTCAAAAATGACTGGCTGCAACAGTTTTAATTTAACCAATGACTGCCTCTAATGATTTTTTGAGAAACTCATTCAAATGATCTTTTGAAATACTTATATGGCTCCTGCAAAAAATGATACGATATTTTAGATATAGGAAATCCAACAAATACGTATATTCTGATGAACAATAATCAATGTGTTTGACTAAAGACTCTATGAGTTACTATTTTATTTAATATCACAATCATCCTACTATACTATTAAAACAATTGAGATTAGGCCCACATGACCCTTCCCTATTGGTCTATTCCTTTGTTTCCAAATATATCCTATAATTCTCTAATTTTCTTAACAATTAAATAAATAAAAAAAATTCAATTACCAATAATTAATGTAACCATTTAAGTTTAAGAATGAGAATATAATCATAATTCCAATCCACCTACACTATTAAAAACAATTTAGTTTGTGTACACTTGACATTTTTTTATCAAACCAACTCTATTATCTAACTATATTATTAAACCAATAGATTTTAACTAAACTTGGCCTCTTCCTATTGGTGATTTCTTAAACTTTCCATTTTTATCTACCAATTTTCTATTATTTATGTGAATAAAAACATTCTAAAATAAATTAAATTACTAGATAATCAATGATTATTAATAATTCATGTGAATAAAAAAAATTCTATAATAAATTAAAATAATAGACAATCAGTGATTATTAATAATTATTGAATATTTTTAAAATCTGGTCAAACATCATAATTAACCTATTAATGTAATTATTTTTAAAATCTGATCAAACATCATAATTAATATATTAATGTAATTATGATATTAATTATTTTAATTATTATAAGAATTCAAAAACTTACTAAATAATCTCATTTACATTATATAAATCTCAAGAATGAAAACTCTAACCATTTTATTCTCTCTCTCCCTCTTTGTTTCGTCTCTCTTTCGGCTTATTCCTCCACCGTCCCTTTTATTCCGGTAATGGCCAATTTTGTTATATGTTTTCCGGTAAGGTTATATTGTTTTCCGGTAAGGTTTTTGGTTTTCTTTCCATGGCAGATCCTTCTCAAAAGTGATTGTACGGATTCGATGGTGGACAGAGTAAGCAACAATCGGTTAGTTGGAGGTCGTCATTCATCGCTATTTCCTCCTCCGTTCTCCTGTACCGTTTTCAACCCAAGCGCCCCACATGTTCGTCATCCACCGTCATTCATCTTTCTTGGCTTCCTTCTCTGTTCTCAGGTACACAAGTATGGTTGGGAGATAACATATCTCTGATTAGGTTTTCGTTTTTTAATTGTTTAGTTATTGTTTTGCAGGTGCCTAGGGTTTGTTTTAAAGTCAATATAACTCCGGTTGTTTCTATGCTAATATTAAGTAGGATCTGTGGTGCTTCTCTTTCTACAGCTGGCCTTCCTTCGTTCACTTTGTAATCAGGTACTTCATAAACATCAATTTTGTTAAGTAGAAGTTGAAAATTTTGTAAAGTAGAAGTTAAAGTCGTGATTCATAGATTCAAGGACATAATAAAATGGAATTCCGTGCTTTCGGGAACAAACTTGAAATCTCTCAAGTACAAATGCTACAAAGATGTGAAAGACACTGATATATGAGTAAAAGAAATCAAGCTTCAATAGTTAACATCACTAACAAGAATGATGGTTACATTATACATTCTAAACCTTTTATGATAAATACCATTTATGTAACAACTCGGTTCTATCAAATTAATATTTTTATTAAATTCCCGACACATCTCGATGTTCGAGGAATTTTATCACGCCATTCGAGTTAATATTACTTTATTAATATTTATTATTTATAATTAATTAATAAATACAAAATAACTTTGGATTTTATTCATTTTTAACCCTAAACTAAACTTTAACCTATTTTTGTTCCACATTTCAACTATAAGGACTATTCTGTAATTTTTGTATTATTATATTATATTCTTTTAACCCATAACCCATATCCATACCCAAACTCATATTTGTGACCCAAACCCGTACTCGTGACCCGTTTAGCTAGCTTGAGCCACAATTTTTCGTGCTAAACTAGGAATTGAATCATGTTGTGATTCCTCATTCCATAATCGGCCTTCACCGACAATCGTGTTTAGGAAACGAGACCAGTGATAATATGTATTGCTTATATTAACTATTCGTCTTTGACCCGTCTATGTTTATACCATCTAACCATCACTATAACTCAATTAAACCTGCTCTCACAGTCACCATTGAATCGAGAATCAAACCCCTCTATGTAATTACGTTATCACTGCCGTTTTGATGTTGTTCTTGAGCACGTAATGGCCGGAGACAGTTTGACCAATTAATCCTCGTCCATGGATCGTTTAAGGTAATCTTATTCTGTATCATGATCGTTTTGATTCATCAAGCGATAACCCTATGGTTAATTGAACCATCAATCATCGGATTGATCGATTTGATTATCTAGGGTTTCTGTTCTTGTTAGGCATATCGTTTATAAATCTTTTATTTCAGTTTTAAACATCTGATACACCCTGCGCAGTTGGCTGGGTGTTTGTTGTGTTAAACCATCAGACCGGTGCATACTAAGCACCTGGGTTTGAGTCCCGGCCTGATGCGTTTTGCTGTTTGTTTTTGATAAAAATCCTTTAAACCCATATTTTGTCATTTAAATCTTATTATTAATATTATATATAATCATAAATCAATATCTTTACAAACCCGACATATTTACTAGTTGTTTTTCGAATCTTGGTTATATATATGTATGTATAATAATTGTTAAAGGTTTTATTCTTTACAAAGAGTGATAATCTAAAATAAATTTAATATAATCTTGTTAATTAAACAAGTTCAAGTATATATAAATTTAAGCATTTTATAAATTATCTTATTTTATATAAATATTATTTATTATTTATCCTTGATTATTTACAATCTTTATTTAACATGAATCTTTATTAATATGTATTAAAAGTATTTTAGTTTAAAATAAATATGTTAAAACAATCTCTTTATATAACCGATTCAAAAGTTACAAACATTTATTTAGCTAATTATGTATTTTATCTATGAATGTAATTTTTCATAATTAAAGATATATTATTTAGTAAAACTAATAATGAATTAACGTAATATATAACTTTCGCAAGAACATATTTGACCATCAATTTCCGAACCTCTATCTAAGTTTAGCTTCGTATTCAATACGTATTTATTTTCCCGCAATTATTGTTTCTTAGGACTTCTCGTCGGTATCATTCCCGAAGAGCTTCGTTTACCCGCTTTCTTACCTATTCATTATCTTTTGCTTAATTTCTAAGGTGGGTACCACATTCCCCTATTTTACTTGTTTTCCACGTTTTGGGGACATACGCGTAAATATATTTCTCATATATACTTATACACAAAACTGCAACTTTGTCTTATGTGTTAACGACTTATACCTTATATGTTTATGTGCTTATTTGCTTTGTATGCTTCCGCATTCGGAGAGGTCCAACATAATCTCAGTCTAGTATGATCATACGCCAGTCGTTAGCCTTTGTGCTTCTCTACATCTCAGTTATACTTGCTCATTTAGTTAATTTGTTATTCTCATATGACTTGTTGCAACTCCATATTATATATATATATATATATATATATATATTATATGTACATTTAAACTGGTGTGTTGCTCACTCAACCTTGTGTTGAAAATACTATTTTTATTTTTAACGCATATGCAGGTTGTCGTATCTTGTGAAGTAATTGAAGTTGAAGATCACTTAGGGATTTATGCTAGAAGAAATTTAAACGAGATAATAGTATTTATGGTTTTATATTTGTTTGAAGCTTTATTTGTTTTTGAGATATTGTAATGAATATTTGTTTTATTTGACATTATTAAATAGATTTTGAAACTTATATTGTGCATGATAGTAACCTTGAGAGCTGTGGCAATCAGTTCGCAGCCCTGGCATTTCCGCCGTAAGTTGGGGTGTGACAATTTATCTAATTCTTTACTTAACTTTCTGTTAAAAAATATTGGTTATTTCTAAACTAAGAAAAGAAGGGACAAATATTGATTGATGATAACTTTAGTTTAAAGGTACTATTGATATATACAACCGACATATGTTTGAAATTAGTTAACTTATAACTCCTTTGCAGCATGTACCGTGTGAACGCATCACCGACACACGGTACAAACGACTACTGATGTGGTTTTCTTCAACGGATAAATGACACAGATGGTTGGTATAAACTGCCATGACATGATCGTTACACATGGAGAGACAAATCCTAAAACACTTCCAGGTCGGATTCAATGAGTAATATTTTACGGTTATTAACGGTTTTAAAGCTGTTTTTTATGGAAAATTAGTTAAATCCGACAGGACCGTAGCTCACCCGAAACTTGAGCAGTTGACCAGGTAGTTCTGAAACGATTCTTAAAAAACACCAGGTGGACCTTCTAATTACCGCGCACTTCAGTTGCTGTATGGTTAGATTTTGGGATTGTTGGGTCTAACTGCCCCAGTTTCGGTTGTAAAAGTGAAATTGAAAATTTTAATAATGACATTGTTTGATTCGTTAAGACAAACATGTTTAGGGCCATATTTTGGATATGCTTTTTCTTCAATGATGTGCCCTTTTTTTGTTTTTGGTTTTTAGTGTTCTTGATAGGTTGCAACATGCTTTATGAGTGCCTTCATGATTCATGAAGACGTGTTTTGTTATGTGATTGAAATAGATTTGACATGCTTTTGGTTGATTTTGAAAATGATTAGTTGTTGCGTTCTTTAAGGCACGGGATCAATAATCATCGAGTGTAAGATGTCGTCTCATATACATAAAACTCGGATAGCACAATTGAAGTAGGAGGTATTTAACAAAGCTCATCAAGTTTGTAAGTAGAGGTTCAGAGCGACTACAAATAAAAAAAAAAGTTTCCCCACACCCCCGCAACGCGGGGGCTCAAACCTAGTTAAAAACAATTTAGTTTGTGTACACTTGACAATTTTTTTATTAGACCAACTCTATTATCTAACTATATTATTAAACCAATATATTTTAACTCAACTTGGCCTCTTCCTATTGGTGATTTCTTAAACTTTCCATTTTCATCTACCACTTTTCTATTATTTATGTGAATAAAAACATTCTAAAATAAATTAAATTACTAGATAATCAATGATTATTAATAATTCATGTGAATAAAAAAAATTCTATAATAAATTAAAATAATAGACAATCAATGATTATTAATAATTATTGAATATTTTTAAAATCTGGTCAAAGATCATAGTTAACCTATAAATTTAATTATTTTTAAAATCTGGTCAAACATCATAATTATCATATTAATGTAATTATGATATTATTTATTCTAATTATTATAAGAATTCAAAAACTTACTAAATTATCTCATTTACATTATATAAATCTCAAGATTATAGAAAAAAAACTCTAACCATTTTATTCTCTCTCTCTCTCTCTCTCTCTCTTTGTTTCGTCTCTCTTTCGGCTTATTCCTCCACCGTCCCTTATATTCCGGTAATGGCGATTTTGTTATATGTTTTTCCGGTAAGGTTCTATTGTTTTCCGGTAAGATTTTCTGGTAATGTTTTACATTTATTTTAAATTTTATATGATTTTTTATAATCTCTTTAGGTTTTAAATCAAAATTCAAGGTTGAATTGATATGTTGAAGTTATTACGGTTTTCCGGTAAAGCTTTATATTTATTTTAATTTTTATATTATTTTGTTATAATATCTTTAGATTCTATATAAAAATCAAAGATTGAATTGATATGGTGAAGTTATTATGGTTTTCGGTAGGGTTTTATATTTATTTTAATTGTTATATAATTTTGTTATAATCTCTTTAGGTTGTATATCAAAATCCAAGATTTAATTTATATGTTGAAGTTATTATGGTTTTCCGGTAAGGTTTTATATGATACTCTATCATATTATTCCTAATATTATTCCAGTTATTATATTTCATTCTCTTTTTGATACTCTTATCATAGTATTCCGGTAAGGTTTTATATCAGTTACAATTATTTTTGTTTTTCATTTTTGTTTGTATTTATATTAATAATTATATGATTTTTTCTTATAATCTCTTTAGGTTATATATCAAAATCGAAGATTCAATGGATATCTTTACTATTTCGTTTTTCCGGTAATGCGATTGTAACATCCCGAAATTTCTAAGAATAAATAATTAATATATTATTTATTTAAGACCGAAAAGTTTACTTGAGTTAATAGAAAAATAGTAAAATAATAAAGATGGAAGGATAAGTAAGCTAATTAGATGTAATTAATTATGGACCAAAAAGGAAAGATGGGTCTAAGGTCCATGGGCTTAAGATAGTATAAATACCCCTTAAAACCCTAATCCTTTCCATTTTCATACATCTGTGCACCATAGCCTACACCATCAAAACACACACTTTACCCAATTCCCGTTTTTGAGAAAACCACCCACAAAGACACAAAGATTCCCGGAGATCTAGCCGTCGGATCGGGCTCGAATTTTAACTGAGTGTTCACGGTATATAAATGAAGCTTCCCACCGATTAGATCTTCGATCAGAGGTCAGGAAGTACGGATTTTATCAGCAAAACCATAGCAACTCAAAAGTGAAGATTCCGGCGACTGTTCAGCTGTTCCGGCGACTGTAGCGGAGGTTTCCGGCGAAGGCGAGCTGATGGGTTTATAGATCGGGACAAGACGGTTCAGTGGACGCTTGAATCACTCATATAAGAGTTCGTTTGATATGGTTTTGAGCCTCTCGAGTGATTTCAAACAAAAACCTCAAATGTACGTTTTTGTTAAAAAAGCTTACTTTTCATGAACGGATTTACATGAAAATTGGTAGGATGATAGATTGGGACATGATTATTGATAAAGTAATGAACTTGATAGTAAACGGGTTAGTTGGTTCGTTTAGGGTAAAACGAGTAGTGTTCGGTTTGTGAAAAGAACGAGTAAACGAAGTCGGTTTTGCATAAAACTTAGTAGGATAGTAAATCGGACCTTATTATGTGATAAAGTTACAAACTTGATGTTTAAAATACTTAACGAACTTATGGACATATAAGGCTCCTATAAAGAAACCCTAGATCTAGTTTTGAGCATCTTAGCCATAAAGATCCCAAGCTTTACGTTCATTCGGGTCAAGTTTGGACCGCAAACGGTAAGGGAACGTTTGGGGCTAAGGCCGAATCATAATAAGTATATTAAGGTCGCGAACCGTGCGATGAACCGAACACGTGGACAGCAGCCCAAGCAAGTTCGCTTACAAATATGTTCGCGTGCATATAAGTTCGTGTGCATATAAGTTCGCTTACAATTAAGTTCACGTACATATAAGTTCGCTTGATGTAAGTTCGCTTAATGTAAGTTCGCTTACATTTATGTTCGCTTACATATCCAAGATTTGATTACATTAAGGCTCGATTACTTTGGATTACCTGGATGGTTCGAATGCAAGGGTATGGCAGAAAGATTACCAAAGAAAGGCAAATATTAAAATAAAGGAAAACTATATATATGCTAAGTAAAAGTAATCTAATACAAGACCGTTAGATTAGATCAGACGAGTATTGATACGTGTAACTTATATACAGTTAGCAGAGCTCAACTAAAGTAAGGATTAACTATTAACGGAGAAAGAAGCAGGATCCAGGTGAGTTTCTAGCCCCATCTTTTTGTTATGTTTTCGGGCCTGTATGCATACTCGATGTTATTGTTAATACACTTATCCTAAGTGATAAGTGTATGCCTTATGTGATTATGTGAAAGTTATGAATGATTGCTTGTCTGTACGTGAACGATCTTCGGATATTGCACGTACTGTCAAGTTGTAATGCTATGAATATTGTAAGTATGATATGTATGCTATGTATGATTTATATGTATGACTTGAACGTTATGAATGAATGCTTGTCGGTGCGTGAACGATCTTCGATATTGCACGTATCGGCAGGGAAGGTAATATGTAGTATGCCTAGTGTGAATCATGTATGTATGTAAGCACGTAATGAAGTGAGTATGTGTGAAAGAACGATTATATAAAGAAAGGTAGGACGAATGGAAAGTATGGTTAGAAAGGGAACCGACCCTAATAAAATCGGAGAATGTAGGGAACCGACCATAATAGTATCGGCGAGTGTAGGGAACCGACCCTAATAGTATCGAAGAATGTAGGGAACCGACCCTAATAGTATCAGCGAATGTAGGGAATCGACCCTAATAGTATCGGCGAATGTAGGGAACCGACCCTAATAATATCGGCGAAGGTTATAGTACGAAATGATCTTTAAAACGTATATGTATGAATGGAAGTATGTAAGTAAGTATATATAAGTATGTAAGGAAAGATGAAAATGCGTGTCTTCAGATATGTATGTATGTATGTATGTATGGGAATGTAATGTATGTTGCGTGATTAACTAGAACTCAGTCAGCTACGCTGACTTTTAGTATGCACGCAGGTGAGTCGGATAAGGCAACTCGCTTGAGGGGAACCCGTGGCATTGGATAAGAGACTGGAATCGGAAGACTCAAAATGTTTTATGTTTAGTGTTGTTTATTTTGAAAGACAAGTTGTTTGTTTAAGACAAGTTTTGAATTGATATGAAATGCTTTATGAAAGATTTTATATTCCGGGTATGTTTTTATTAACTCTGATAATTAGAACTATGTTGATGAGTAAATCCAACGTCCAAATGTTAGGCACCGTAACGGGGCCTTACAACGATTCAAATTTTTATGTTGTAAATTATAACATCAATTTTACATTTTTTCACATGATTCAAATCTTCCATAATTTGTAATTTATTTTTTATGTGATATTAATATTAATATTTAATTTTATCATTTCAGGTTATTGTCCCCAACTTGATATAGCTAATTTCATGGATTGAAGATTGTTTGATAAGATGCCTTTTATTTTTGTTTAATATTGATGTATATTTCTGTTAGTATTCATGTATTTATTTATTTTTCACAATTTATGTAATTCAATTGATTATTATATAATCCGGAAATGAAATTCAGTTGATTATTCTATAAGACATTTAATTATTTATAGTAAGATAATCAATCTTATATTGTTGTTGGTCAAAGTCCAATTAAATCGCCAATGTCAATGCAATTTAAAACATTATTATACTTTCGAATATTATCTTACTTTACATTTTTAGATTTATAAACATTTAATGACATTTTAGAAACCGATTTTCTCCATTCAAATGTCATATATGTGTGTTTGTGTGTGTGTGTGTGTGTGTGTATATATATATAACTGAATATCAAAATTCAATTCTCGCCATTTATATGAAATTTACAAAAATATGTTATAGGTTAGAGCTCATATTCCACACGTATGGAAATTGTAATAATAATAATAATAAATTTATATGTAATACGAAAATTCTGTTATTTCATATGATAATTTTTATTTATGACTTTTTTTTATA